>NC_064271.1:19759473-20061842 GCF_003254725.2 Canis lupus dingo
TTTGATTTGCTCCTCAGTTAGTGTCATACCCACATTAACCTGGAGGGCTGTGGAAGAGTGTAGGATGACAACAACTTCATAGATTCTTGGTATAGAGATACACACAGAACTTCCCTCTCTCACCATTGGGTATTTATTTGCCTTCTGGTGATAGCTTTCAGGGCAAGAGAGTTTTGGATTGTGATTCTCATTGCTCTCACTCCTGGTTCATTATCACATAATGATTTGGGATGAGGTTCTTTCTGCTTGTTTGTTTTCTTCCCTAAACCTATTGTAAATCTCTGTTTTTTTTTTCTCCCTGCCTTTACCCAGAGGGTCCCCAGAAGTATTCTAATTAACTGAACAGTTCCTCTATTTCACTCATTTTTTCCGTCAGAAGGGAAAGCCTAGGGATCCCTGGGTGGCGCAGCGGTTTAGCGCCTGCCTTTGGCCCAGGGCACGATCCTGGAGATCTGGGATCGAATCCCACGTTGGGCTCCCGGTGCATGGAGCCTGCTTCTCCCTCTGCCTGTGTCTCTGCCTCTCTCTCTCTCTCTGTGTGACTATCATAAATAATAAATAGAAATTAAAAAAAAAAAAGAAGGGAAAGCCCATTGAAATGGATTTTTCTGAAAGAAATGATTTCTTTTCTGCCAGCTTTTTGAGAAGGGGTTAAAAAAAAAAGGAAGAAATAAAATATATGCCTTTTAATACAACTTTTGCCCCTCTGGAGTCTTTAAGGTTCAAGGTATACCCTAAACTATGCCTAAAATGAAATGAAGCACTCATTATTGTCCTGCCATCTGAACATGACTCTAAGGCTGCTAAACAATGGTAGGCTTCCTGAAATTTTTCTTTTTTCAGTGAATTGGCCAAATCAAAAATAAAGCTAAATTGGCTTGAACTCAGGGAAATATCGGAAATTCAAACACACTACAGTGATGGCAATTCATCCCTGTTTTATAGACTCCACAAGAAAATTTATATAAAGCTAATTTTGATTGAATTTCTCTTTAGTCGTCTTTAAGAATTATCTTTTGAAAAAAAGATATAATTAAGAATGGCATATTTATTTGAAGAAAACAATCCAACAAACACATTGTCACCAAAACAAGATATTCTGGTTAAAGCTGTCCCAACTGCCATTTCTCCTCATGATCTTGAACAGATTAGGAGCATAGTCTGTCTCATCAAGGCTCAGAACAGCTGGATTGGGGCAAAAAAAGCACATTGAAGGCAGTTGTTTGACTGCTTTGGGACAAGCCATGACAAGCCCAGGCAATAATTTGAGAGAAACTTTTCCAAAAGGTCATGTACCAAGCTCCTAATTTAGAAAGCAGTAGGGATCGTGTCCAGTCAAATAATGGTGGCCACACCCATTGTGCCCAGTCAGATAACCATCCAAGTGTGACTCACTTGGAATCCACCAAAAAGATGTTGCACAAATGTTTTCTCTGAGCCTTAAGTTTTTTTATCTTCTAATTCCTGATTGAGATCGAATCTGTATTTCCACTGTCATTTTCTTCTCAGCACTTGCTGATGGTCACCATGTCTTTGGTTTCTTAATTCAGTATCACTGATCTTTGATAATCTTTCTTATTCTCTTTCTAGTCACATTACTTGGTTAAAAAGAATCTGCAAATATAATGGGCATATTTGTTATTTCTGATAGACTTTTTTCTTCAAGTTTATAGAAGCTCTGCCACAAAGGGGAAAAATGAAGGCTAATGCTACAGCTCTTTCTCCTTGCCATCAAGAAAATGAGAAAAGAGGGACCCACTTAAGAAAGCAAAGCAAGTTTTACTGGTCTGTGTAGGGCAGGTAAGTATGAATATCTTGCTTCTGTGAGAAAGCTGGTAGTCTAAAAAGAACGTCTTTTTAGATATTTGGGTGGCTCAGTCAGATTCTTGGTTTCAGCTCAAGTCGTGATCTCGGGGTCATGGATTGGAGCCCTGCGTCTGGCCCTATGCTCAGTACAGAGCCTGTTTGAGATTCTCTCTCTTTCTCTCTCTCTCTCTCTTCCCCCCTCCCCTCTCAAATAAATAGTCTTTTTTTTTTTTTTTTTTAAAGAATGTCTTTGGATAAGCATGCTTGAAGGTAAAAAACTCCTCTTTCTTTAGCATGTCTATGCTGCGCGCGCGCACACACACACACACATGCATACACACCCATAAACAATCAAAATAGAACAGAAAATCAGAGTGAACAAAGTGAAGGCAAAATTGAAAGAGGTAAGAAGACTAAAGTTAAAATTTATTGTACTACACTCCAGGGTTTTTTGTTGTTGTTGTTCTGCCCTGTGATCAGAAGCACTCAGCTAATAACTGGCAAAGACAGAAATCGGAATAATGATGAAGAAAAAAATTGCAAGAAAAGGTATAGGAAGTTTTTGAAATGAGAGAAAAAAGAAAAAATATCCTTTTCTCTTTTTCCTTTGATACTAAATTTACAATGTCATACACATACACACGCACAGCATTTACATTGTATAACTTAGAAAAAATAAAATTAAAAAAATAAAAATGTCCCTTGTTTCCACCTCTACATGCTTTTGCTAGACATACAGAAAACAATATACTTAATTACTGTGGTGATACAATAAAGCAGATTTGTCATACAATGAGATATATTACTTGATATTTTAAAATTAAAAATAGATTTCCCAAATAAATTAATTTATACATTAAGCACAACCTGAGAATTTATCAAGGCTATCGCCATTATAAAAAAATCTCACCTCTAGAGGCACGTAGGTGGCTCAGTTGGTTAAGTGTCTGCCTTCAGCCCAGGTCGTGATCTCTGGGTCCCGAGATAGAGCCCCAGTTGGGCTCCCTGCTCAGCAAGGAGTCTGCTTCTCCCTCTGCTTCTATCCCTCCCCCCAGCTCATGCTCACTTGCTCTCTCTCAAATAAATAAATAAATAAATAAATAACCCTAAAAAAAATCTCACCTCTACCCAAGTAACTGGCAGGGGAAATAAGATGGAAGCAGGTACTCCCTATTTATTCATTTATACATTTTTTCATTTGTTAATTATGCAACAAATATTTGTTAAGCACCTACTAAAGTATCAGATACTATGATGGATTTTATCCGTTGGGGTCCTACGGTTAAACAGATAGCACATTCAAATTAGGATAATCCAAGGGAATTTATTTATAAGAGTGTTTAACTGTGAAGGTTTGGGTAGAGAGGGATTGTGCAGGAACCTAAGGCTAACATCAGCAGAGTGATTATTCCCCCTAGGTTCTGCAACCAAAGCCAAAGGAGGGTGAAGGAGCCCAGCCAGAGAGGTTTGCAAGGAGCAAAGGACCTCATAGGAAAGGAGCCAGGAGAGCCTATATCCCGATCTCACTGTCTTTCCTCCCTCCAGTCTCCACCCAGGGCTCCCCACCGACTAACACAGCAGAATCTGGAGAGCATGGAGCTGGTTGACAAAAACCCCAAGAGGACAGCCACTAGGAGGTGAGAGCAAGGGGAAGCAGTGTGGATAGGGGGTGTGGATGGGTGGAAGGAAGACCCTGGTATAGCTGCAGACAAGAACATAAGAAAGCACCTGTCCTCACAGAGTTTACTCTCTTATTAGAAAGGGGCTATGTTCATGAGTAACAATGAGAGCCTTAAGTGCTGTTAGGCAAGTACAAAGCCAGGGCTAATTTCCAGTGGAGGCAGTATGACATTCGATGAGTAGCAACAACATTAAGTCGAAATACTCTGAACAACTGCTATGTTTCTTTGAGAGTAGCCTCTTAGGGGTGCCTGGGTGGCTCAGTCGGTTCAGCATCTGCCTTCAGCTCGGGTCAGGAACCCAGGGTCCATGGGGCCCCTGCTCAGCAGGGAATCTGTTTCTCCTCTCCCTCTGCTTTTCCCCCATTCCTCCCCACTCCTGTTGCTCTGGCTCTCTCTCTCTCTCAAATGAATAAATAAAATCTTTAAAAAATCCCAAAACAATAGCCTTTTAATAGAATCCTAAGCAGGACTGTAGAATAATGTGTATGTCTGTCATTTTTAGAGTCCTTGGTGATTAGAAGCTGGAAAAGGGAGACCAGAACCATTGTGTGAAACATATACCCTATATTCAATTTTTTCTCTTACCATAGAAGCATATATGAGGTTGCAACATGCATACCAACTCTCTAACAACACATGTCTTATACATTTATTATGTCCCCTTGGTAAATTCTTTAAAAAATATAATTTCTCTTGATCTTAGTGGTCCCTATTCTTCAAGGCTGAAAGTTCTCTGAGTGCTCCAATACTAATTTCTTCCTTATTAGCTAATCCTTACTTTATTAGTTATTTGTTCATGTGTATGTTTCTTCTGTACTTTCATCTTGACCTTAAATTGCTTAAAGGCTTATGAATATTCAAATATTTCTTTAAATTCCTTTCCACAGTAGCACTACAGGTAGTTCAGGGAGGGTACTTAGTTTGATTTATTACATTTGATTATTTGGATAGGTAAATTGTCCCATTAAAATTAACGTATCATTTATTCTTCAACCTGCTTGATCAAGATCCTCAGCAGGTGGCTTGATCATACCCTGTTGTGCCTAGAACAGTGTCAGAGTATGCCTGTATTATCTGAATAAGTATTAATAGCTCTCTCCTTTCATTTATAAATGTATTACAAATTATAAATGTATTACAAATTATAAAAGTATAACAAATACACTTATAAATGAAGAAAATATTTGTAATTCATATACAAGGTAAGGGGCTAGTATCTGCAATACATAAAGAACTCTTACAATTCAACAGCAAAAAGACAAATAACTCAATTTAAAAATGGGCAAAGGACTTGGATAGACTTCTCTTCAAAGAAGATATACAGGGATCCCTGGGTGGCGCAGCGGTTTGGCGCCTGCCTTTGGCCCGGGGCGTGATCCAGGAGACCCAGGATCGAATCCCACATCGGGCTCCCGGTGCATGGAGCCTGCTTCTCCCTCTGCCTGTGTCTCTGCCTCTCTCTCTCTCTCTCTCTGTGTGACTATCATAAAAAAAAAAAAAAGAAGATATACAAATAGTCAATAAGCACATGAAAATATGCTCAACACCACTAATCATTAGGGAAATACGAATAAAAAAAACTACAATGAGAAACTATGTCACATCCACAAAGATGCTTATTATCCAAAAGAAAGAAAGAAAGAAATTAAGTGTGGTGAAGAGAAATTGGTACCTTCATAAATTGCTGGTGGCAGGGACACCTGGGTGGCTCAGTGGTTGAGCATCTGCATTTGGCTCAGGTCATGATCTCGATGGTCCTGGGATGGAGTCCGCATGAGGCTCCCCACAGGGAGCCTGCTTCTCCCTCTGCTTATGTCTCTGCCTCTCTCTGTGTGTTTCTCATGAATAAATAAATAAATAAAATCTTATAAAAAAATTGCTAGTGGCAATGTAGAATGGTGCTGCCACTGTGAAAAACAGTGTACTAGTTCCTCAAAAAGTAAATATGAATTCTCATATGAGCCAGTAATTCCATTCCTTGTTAAATAATCAAGAAAAATGTAAACAGATACCCACATACAAAAACTTGTATGTGGATGTCGGTAGTGGCATTATTCAGAATAACTGAAAGGCAGAAACAAACCAAATGCCCATCAACTAATGAGTAGATAAACAAATGTGTACAGCTATATAGTGCAAGAGTATTCAGTCACGAAAAGGGAAGTACTAATTCATGCTCTCACAGGGATGAATCTTAAAAATATTATGGTAAGTGATTGAAGTCAAAAGGCCAAATATTATGTGATTCTATTCATTTTTTTTATGTGATTCTATTCAGATGAAATGTCCAGAATAGGCAATTCCAAAGAGACAGATGAGTGGCTGGTTGGGTTGGGGGAGAGAGGAATGAGGAGTGACTGCTGACCGTGTATGGGGTGCCCTTTAGGGGAGATGAAAATGTTTTGGAATGAGACAGAGGTGATGGTTGCACAAGCCTGAATATAGTAAGAACCACAGAACCATACAGTTTAAAATGGTGAATTTCAGGGCTCTGGGTGGCTCAGCAGTTGAGCGTCTGCCTTCAGCTCGGGTCCTGATCCTGGGGTCCTGGGATTGAGTCCTGCATCGGGCCCCTGGCATGGAGCCTGCTTCTTCCTCTGCCTATGTCTCTGCCTCTCTCTCTCTCTCTCTCATGAATAAATAAATAAAATCTTTAAAAAAATAAAATGGTGAATTTCATGTTGCGTGAATTACATTTCAATTTTAAAAATTGCCAAAAAAACTGTAACAAAACAAAATCCCAATATGTCCTGGTTTGGGCAATTAATTATACAATCACCCTCCTCATAGGGCAATTGCTAGGGAGTAAATGGGAGAAAGTAAAGATTACCAAGATTGCGAAGACCTGGGAGCTGAAGACTAGAATGAAGGTCTTTTTCAAAGATCCAATTCTCTAGGACATAGACAATGAGCATTACAGGTACAAAGGTTTGGTTTTGTATTTTCAATCTGTTATTGTTCAGGATCAAGGTCAGACTGAAATTTTAAAGGTTCTCTTGAAGAGTAAGAGTTAATATTCCTTAGTACAGAAGGTCTCCTACCTAACAAGCTTTTAACTTAGAACTTTCAGATAGAGAAGCAAAACCAGAGGTTTTTTAGCCTCAAGTTAATTCAGCAGAGGGCTAGGAGCATAAACTTCAAGGCTAAGGAGGGCCAAAGTACTACTGTTAAAATTTTTTTATCAAGACCCCACTAGCGCTTGGGTTTTATGGCACATTCTGATGAGCCCGGAGCCAGAGTCAGTGGCAGGTACACAGCAAGGAAGGTCCTACACGCTGCTCCTGCAGAGACATCCAGAAGAGGAGTTGCCTCCCTCCTTCACATGTGGACATGAAACTAGTCCATTCTGCACAAAGAGAACTGATAGAATGTGTGTTAACCCGCTTCTAGAGCTGAAAAGACGAACTCACATTCCTATTCAGGGGAAATGCATTTGAGAACTCCAAGTTTATAGCCTGTCTGTAAGTAGAAAGCTATATGGAATCTACTCCTCTCCTTTATTTTAACTCATGTGTTGTGTTTTGTTTATTAAACAAAATGCCCTGAAATCTCCATAAGGCCCTCTTAGATGGGCATTTCTCCTGCCTTAGTTGGCCACACCATTGTCCTGCCTCTTCCTTCTAGTCTCTTCTCCCTGGACTTTCATTTCAAGGACTTTCTCTGGACTTAGCCATATAAAGAGCACACAGAAATAAACCTGGGTATTTGGCCTCCGATACATTATGTCCCAGTTGGAGAGACAGATGAAATACACAGAAAATGCCAAATGATGTTATGCTTTAAATAACGCATGAGCATGTCACCAAGTAATAGATGATGAAATTCTAAATGAGTGGTTTAGGAACAAGTACTATGAGTTTAGGAGGGTGAGATCACCATGGGATAAAAAAGATTGAGAATAGTTCGTGTTTCATTTAAAGTAACTCACATTTTGAACAACTCTTAAGGATTTTCCACTGACAATTGAAATATGTTGCCCATTGACGAGGGTTTGAAAATAGTTTTGTTTCATATAATTGTAATCAGATTTGATGTGTACTGTAAAATTCTAATAGAGTCTTCCTTCCTAACTCCAAATTGGATAGCCTCTTAGCATTTGCGGTAACAGGATTTGACCTATAATACATTGTGTTTATATAATCCCCTATATTTAGCATCAAATGGAAAAGTTTTCCAATAATGAGGTTTTGGAACACAGTCAATTCATAGGAATCAAGTCATGTTCATGACAGCTCAGCAGCTCTGAACTGTTCTTGAGAAGAGAGTGAGTGACAGGTTGCAAAACTAGCAATTGTGCAAAGAACAGAGCTGCTCCCTTCATCAAAACTTGACTGGAAACTTTCCTTATAACGGACTGTTTGGTTGTTTGACCTTTCTCTGGGGAAACTGTCCTTAGTGTCCTTGATCCGCCCACCCCCTCCCCCTTAAAAACCTTTTGTTCTATCTCAAAGGTACTTCTAGACCATCAGCTAAATTATCTTGGAATGTCTGCAGGCTCCAATTTTTAGCTTGACAATTACTTCAATGAAGCATGCTTTTTTCTTTTCCTTTCTGAAAAAAACAAACCAATCCACGACAAAACAATATTTACCAAAAATGCCAGCATCCCTGCCAATAACAAACAGCCCAACTCTCCACCCCCCCTAAACAATAACAACAGAAACGTTCCAAAAGACAAAATTCCCTGGCCGACCTCACTTTGCAAAGATTTTAGGGACATACTTTGTGAGCCTTCCATGCTGAAAATGTTCTGGCACAAAGAAAGGAGAAGTTTTCCTGTTTCAGGTGTGGTTTTTAGGAATAGAATTTTCCATACTGGATTAGATCATTTTTCCATCAAGGCCAATATCCTGTTAGCTGACATGAAGTTAATGATGGCAAAATGCTTTGAAAACATAAATACCACATACATACAACAATAATGAGCCTGCATACTAGTAACTTTATGACCCTAAGCCCTGGTTCATGAAAAGAACCTGAGATGCATAGAAGAGACAAAGTATTTAAAGATTCACTTCTTGCTTTTCTTCACATTTTACATGCCTTGAGGAAGTAAATAATTTTTCTTTTTAAACCTAGAAGTGTCAACAGTTAAGGGTGTTTTCAGAACCAGTGATGCATGTGTTTTGTGATCTTCCTTACAATGTGGAAGCATTTCTTGGGCCTGGCTGTGAAGAATGGAGTTAAGCAGGTTGCATATAACCATAGGGCTCGCTGCCTAGAAATGATTATTTTAATTCTATCTTCTCTCCTGTTGGATAGGGAATAGGAGGGGCAATAACTTTCCCAAGGAATGATTCTTAAGTTGTATAGATTTGCTCAGAGGGAGGGAGCCATTTTATTTTAGATCTTTTTACCTGGTGTTTTTTTTTCAGATTAGTTCAATCGGGTGTCAACCTTTAAAATAAAGAGTAAAGTTTTTTGCTTTTTCTACTTTAAGTGTTGTTTTTTGAACAGCTTCTTAGATAAGCAACAACTGAAGAGTATATGGGATTCATCCATGAATTATGCTTGCTTTGCTCTCTACAAAGGCTGTTGCACCCAACAGACTTCTTTGTTCTTTTTGTTACTTTTAGAAAGCAATCTCAGGGGCACCTGGGTGGCTCAGTGGTTAAGCATCTGCCTTTGGCTCAGGTTGTGGTCTTGGGGTCCTGGGATCGAGTCCCACATCAGGCTCCCGAAAGGAGCCTGCTTCATCCTCTGCCTGTGTCTCTGCCTCTCTCTCTGTGTCTCTCATGAATAAATAAATAAAATCTTTAAAAAAAAAAAAGAAAAGAAAAGAATAGGCATTGTTGGGAGCAGGCTTCTCAGTGCTCTGGCGAGCACTGGATCTTTTTGGGAATAGCATAGCATCAGGTGATCTGAGCTTGCATGCATATGTGTGGGCAGGCATAGACAGGGATGTATGCAGAATCAGAAGTTCCAGTCAAGGGGCACCTGGGTGATTCAGTGATTTAAACATCTGCCTTTGGCTCAGGTCATTATCCAGGGTCCTGGGATCAAGCCCTGTGTTCGGGCTCCCTGCTCAGTGGGGAGTCTGCTTCTCCCTTGCCTTCTGCACCTCCCCACAGCGTGTGCTTGCTCTCTCTTTAAAATAAATAGATAAGGGCAGCCTGGGTGGCTCAGTGGTTTGGTGCCTGCCTTCCGCCCAGGAATGATCCTGGAGTCCCGGGATCGAGTCCCACGTCAGGTTCCCTGCATGGAGCCTGCTTCTCCCTCTGCCTATGTCTCTGCCCCTCTCTCTGTGTGTCTCTCATGAATAAATAAATAAAATTTTTTTTAAAAAAAGATAAAACTTAACCAAGAAAAAAATTCTAATCTACTCAGTGAGAAAAAAAGGAAACCGCCAGTCAGGCCCATTGTTTCCAGCCATGTACACCTAGTAGTCATTAGATTCGCAGAGCTTTCATATTTTTGTTACCTTACTTTTGACTTGCTTTTCTAAAACCAGCATAACCTGTTAGAAGGTTCATAGCTACAATTGTACACACATGGTGCCAAGCAATAAATTAAACGTTCTTAGCTTCCACATGAACTGATCTTGCCTAATCATACAATTAAAATGTTTTCTGGTTATAAAAGCAGCACCTGTTTTACGGAGGAACATTAGAAAAAGTTTTTAGAAACTGTAAGTAAAATAGAGATCAGCTATAATTCCGCCATCCAGAGAATGAAAATGAATACTCACTTTAAACATTTCAGTATGTTTCCCTCTGAATTCCTTTCGATGGGCATATACACAATTTTTGTTTTCAAAACTGGGATCACATTGTGTACATGGCTTTAAACCTCTTTTTTTTTTTTTTCTATTAAGCGGATACTGGGAGCACTTTCACATCACAAATGAACTTAAATAGTAAGCTGGTATTTAATCCTGATGCCAAACATCTGGACGAAAAGTAAAAAGTCTGTCAATTATCTAGATATTTTCAAGTACCCAGATGTTTGGCATCATATCGACAAAACATTAAAATCCTTGACCAAAATTTGCAGCTTTCACACAGATGTCTGGCATTATGTAGTCAAACTCTCTCTGAACTGACTGGACCTTTTTGGCAGAAGAGAGGCAGAGCATTTATTACATGCTTTAGGTCAAAAGTTTTTCAGCGTGTAGCTCATGTGTACATGGGTAACTTTTGCGTTGTTTCATAATGAATCAGTGGCACAAAGAATATACACATCTTAGGAACCCTTAATTTATTTTGGTAAAAGTTGGCTAACTACATTTTTAATCATTTCTCAGCTGATTTGACTATTCACCCCAAGAGCTTTGCATAAAGTTGTTGCTTCATCCCAATCTTGGTTTTGAGGATTTGTACCCTATTTGGGGGTTTGTTTTGTCTTTTTGCTCTAATTAAGAAAGTTCATTCTGGCTGCTAATTTTATTAACAGATTGCTCTGAATATTTAAAAGTGATGTTAACATGCCAATATCCCTGACAACAGTCCTCCTTAAAATATATTAAGGTTTTTTTCCAAAAGATATTTTTATGATTTCCTAATTATCATGTTCCTTGGGTCATGGTCTTCCTTCTGTATTACATAGTTCCACATGTATGCTAATTTTTTATTCCTGAAGGCGTCATTTATAAACATTCAACGAAGTTCAGTGTTATCCACAATTGTGTCACACCAAATTATGTATTTGAAAGCATATTTATACTTATCTTTGATAATATAGCCTTAATATATTTTTCTACTTCTTGACATTGTCAAGTGTGGTTGTCTTTCATTTGCAACCTATCTGGTGTTCTCTTTGTTGGTGTTACTATGATTATATCTACTACATGTCTATTAGTGTAAAAACATTTCTACTTCTAGTTGCTGAAATGGGGGAAAAAAGAGAACCTATCCAAGTTAGCCAAAAAGAGCTATGTACTAATAATTCAATGCATGAGACAATTAGTAATGGGAACTAAGTTCATATCTTGCATCTCACCTACACAACGTTGTTCAACTTGTCCTCTATGTTCTCCTGGCTCTGTTGTCAATTTGCTCAGTTGCCATAGGCAGGACATTTGCTGGGGCTTTGTCCAGGTTCTTCATCCATAAAAAAAAAAAATGAGACATTCCCATGTTAGTTTGTTTTGTGCAATAATTTGTAAAGGTTCTTTGACATCATAAATATCAAATATTGTTGCTGTTGAGTAACTTGATTTATCTGAAGGAAATGCGTTAATAAGCCAGGTGGATAGGTTTTTTTTTTTAAAGATTTTATTTTTTTTAAGTAATCTTTACACCCAACATGTGGCTCGAACTCACAACCTCAAGACCAAGAGTTGCATACTCTACTGACTGAGCCAGCCAAGTGCCCTGTTTTTTTTTTTTTTTTAAGATTTATTTATTTGAGAGAGAATTTTTTTTTTTTTGAGAGAGAGAGATTGAGAGAGAGAGTATCTCAGGCAGATTCTCACTGAGCACAGAGACCAATGCCAGACTCGATCTCACAACCCATGAGATCATGACCTGAGCTGAAATCAAGAGCCAAAAGCTTAACCAACTGAGTCACCCAGGCATCACCCTCCCTTGTTTTGATTAAAAAAAAAAAACTTAAACCACCCCACACTTGAGGACTGATTCTTTGTTTCTTACAAGGAGAGTAATTGCCTCATTTTCAGTTTTAGATCTGGGTCTATGTGTGTTTTGCTATCATGAATATTTTCTTCAGAAGTATTGAGTGTCATATGTTTGGTATTCTTGCCCACTTGCAATTTACTTATGATTTTACATTCTAGGGGCTTTTCTGGGATCTGAACAGGTCTAAGTAAAGCAGTCACTAATGAGGTGATATGCCACTGCTATTCTGGGATATCTTCACATGATTGCTATGTTTCATATGACAGCAAATCTTTGGATAAAAATGAGAAATTATAGTTCCTTAGCTAGATAGTTGAGAGTCTCTAGATGGTATCTTCTTTTCATCCAAAGTACTATGGTGCTGGGCTGTAAAAACAGTACCCTTAGAGTTTTGATCTAGTGTCCTTCAGATGTAGATTTCTACCTGGATATGTAGGTTGTATATATAAATAAGCAAAAAGATAGACATGTGGCCATACATACAAAAATTATTGAAAGAAATTGTAGTTTCAGTTCAAGCATTTATTTGGCACTTGATTATTAAATTCAGTCGCTAATCAGTTGCTTTAAGGTTAAGTAGTTGTTTGACAGACTTCAACTTTTATACCATATTACTGGTGTAAGCATGTATCCGAGTGCACATATCCCTAGGCAGCTGAATTTTAGTGACTATTGTCTGATATCTGCCACTGATGAGAAAGATCAGACTCCTCTATTTCTCTCACATCCCTCATCCAATCCACCAGCAAGTCCTGTGGCACTACCTTCAAAATATGTTCTGAATCTGACCACTTCTCACCATTTCTATGACTTCCACCTTAGCTTAAGCTATTGTCATCACTTGTCGGAACTAGAGAAATAGTCTGGCTGGGTCTCCGTCTTTCCAATCTTTTTTTTTTTTTTTAAAGATTTTATTTATTCATGAGAGAGAGAGAGACACAGGCAGAGAAAGAAGCAGACTCCATGCAGGGAGCCCGATGTGGGACTCGATCCCGGGTCTCCAGGATCATGCCCTGGGCTGGAGACAGCACTAAACCACTGGGCCACCCAGGCTACCCCTCCGTCTTTCCAATCTTGTGTCCTGTAGGATCTCTTCCTTCCACCAAAGCCAGAATGATCTTTTAAAAATGTAACCTGGATCATGTTACTTTTCTGCCCCAAAGCCCCAAAAGCTTTCCAGGATATTCAGACGACATAACCCCCTGCATAATCTAGATCCTGCTTCTCACTCTTTGTCTCTTTCACCACCCACACAGGCTTCTCACTGCTCCTCTTCTATATGAAGCCAGCTTGTGTCTCACTGTATTGTCCTCATGGAAGCGGCTTGCATTGTAGAGTCATATATATTAGATCTGTTGAATGTTGCCTCCTCAGAGAGACCTTTGTGTGCTGTGTTCTCTAAATTAGGCTGCTGGCCCCTTGTCATCCTCAAAACCCTTAACCTGCTTTATTTTTCTCTGTGGTCCTCTTCAGTATCTGAATTTATATTAGCTACACTTCACTTTATAGTTTGTTATCTCTCTCACTACCACCATTTAATCTTCACGAGAAGGAATTTTGTCTTATGCCTTGACGTATCCTGGCACCTAAACTGGTCTCTTAGTATATGCTCATTAAATATCTTTTCACCCTAAGAAATGACTTAGGGTTGACTTTAGACCTTGGTTCTCTAGATTTACATCATTCTATTACATACTTCTTTTTTTTTTAAGATTTTATTTATTCATGAGATACACACACACACACACACACACACAGAGAGAGAAGCAGAGACACAAGCAGAGACACAGGCAGAGGGAGAAGCAGGCTCCATGCAAGGAGTTTGATGTGGGACTCGATCCTGGGACTCCAGGATCACGCCCTGGGCTGAAGGCAGGCGTTAAACCGCTGAGCCACCCAGGGATCCCCCTATTACATACTTTTGAGTTTGCAAAATTATCATGTTTCTTGGAGGCATCATTTCAGCAATATGTTTCCTGGACAGTAGACCTGAAGGAGTCTATATGATATGAAGAGATGGTTGAGTCAGATCATCACCAATTGATTAATAACCTGATTTGTTTTTTCAGTTGTGGTGGTAATTTCTGCCAAATAACCAAGACATAGGTCCTGTTGGCTTAAAGCATGATTGGGGTTAGATGTGCCATCCTCACATGCCATCTGGGGAATGGGACTTGCATACCCACTCTGTGTGTTATTAGTGACAGTTTTCTTTCTCATCTTGGCTCACCTCACAAATCATTGAATATTCTGATGCCATGGTCATTTCCTATGTTGTTAAGAGCATTCTCTTCTCACATTATTGAAAAATAAAAAAGACAAAAGTTGATCTGAAAGGCCCAGCCACCTGAGCAGAAATTTCCCCTTGTATGAGTACTTGTGGTTAGTTCCATAACAAGTACATGCTGAAATCTTTCCAAGTATCAAATCGTGTGGAGAGCACTAAGAAAAAGCAAAAACACAATACCTTTCAATTTCTATCACACTTTTTTATAGTTTTCACAGATATTCTTTATCAATATTATTATTAAGTAAACTCTACCATCAATGTGGAGCTTGAACTCATGACCTGAGACCAAGAGTTGCATGCTCTATTGACTGGGCCAGCCAGGCACCTCCCACATATTCTTATTTATCTCATTTATAGTCCCTGCTCTCAAGACATTTATAATCTATTTGTGGCTTTTAAAATGTAAAATAATTACAGACTAATGCAAAAGTATATAGTTAAAGGCTAAATTGCCCAGTTGGAATAGATATTATAGGAATTGAGGGCTGTGCAGGCTTGGACTGGATTGGACCTTCCAGAGAAGCTTCCAGAGAGAAGCTTAGGGTTGATCTGAAGCTTTGTCTGACTCCCTCACTGGATCATTGTTTATACGATTATAAGATGTGTTTCATGCTCCCAAAGATCTTATAATCTAGTAGAAAGGTTAAAAAAGTAACATTAAAAAAAAAGTTGAATTTAGTACTAACATAAGAATGGTATAAGTGAAACAGAAAAGGACATCAGAGGAAAAAGAGATAGCTTCCAATCAGGCTATCAAGGAAAGCTTCATAGAGGGCCCAGTCTTCAAGGATGAGGACCATCACTGCAGGCCCGTTAAATTCACTCCACTGACAATGATTCAGCATCAATTGGGCCAACACTATCAAAACATTTTCCATGTGTAGCTATAACCTAAATAACTTCCCAGATAAATGCATCCTTTAGGTTTACAAGGAGCAATATTGCTAAAGTCATCAATGTTGTGGGCACCTGGGTGGCCCAGTGGTTGAGCTTTCAGCTCAGGTCATGATCCCGGAGTCCTGGGATCAAGTCCCGCATTGGGCTCCCCACAGGGAGCCTGCTTCTCTCTCTGCCTATGTCTCTGCCTCTCTCTCATGAATAAATAAATAAAATCTTTTTTAAAAAGTTGCTGGGCAGCCCAGGTGGCTCAGCGGTTTAGCGCTGCCTTCAGCCCAGGGCCAGATCCTGGAGACCCGGGATCGAGTCCCATTTTGGGCTCCTTGCATGGAGCCTGCTTCTCCCTCTGCCTGTGTTTCTGCCTCTGTCTGTGTCTCTCATGAATGAATAAATAAAATCTTAAAAAAAAAAAAGTTGTCTATGTCAGGAAGCTACTCTAGAAAGCAATTCAAACCTACACACAGTTAAGCAAGAAGAATGGAGGAAAATACCTATGTTCAGTCAAGAAGCTTTTATCTACTCCCCAAATCCAACAGAACAATACTATTTGCTCTTATAAATACAAATCTTAGTGCTAAAAAAATAATCAGAATATTATGTTGCAATGTAAATTCATGCAGAATGATAAAAGGAGATGCATCAGATAACGTGCCCTTTACACATAGGATTGGTCACTCTCTTGCTTAAAGAGGTGTGAGGCTCAGGAAGGTTAATCAAACACTCAAACTTCCATAGCTCCTAAGTGACATGACTACTGGAAACTGAAGACTACTGGTCTGTCTGGCTCTGTCACAACACTGTGAGCTGCCTTAGAGAAAGCTGGTGAGAAAGCAGGCTAGACTGAAGCACTAGCACTAGACACTTTACTGTAATCCACAAAGTGAACTGCTCCACTCCTGCCCAATAATTTGCAGGGTGCACAAACGGATCCTATGCACTGTCAGTCCAGAGTGATCACCTGCAGCAAGTCTTGCTTTTAATTTTTACAGCACTTCAACTGTTCCTAACAATAATTTACTTTGACCTTTGAGTTTTCTGTATTTGCAATGACTTTCACATCAAATTTACCTGTCAGCAAAGGAAGCACTTTGACTCGATCCCAAACAAAACACAAAACAAAGGTCTCTGATGGGACGCCTGGGTGTCTCAGTCGTTGAGCATCTGCCTTTGGCTCAGGTCATGATCCCGGGGTCCTGGAATCGAGTCTCACATCAGGCTCCCCACAGGGAGCCTGCTTCTCCCTCTGTCTATGTCTCTGCCTCTCTCTGTGTGTCTCTCATGAATAAATAAATAAAATCTTAAAAAAAAAACAAAGGCCTCTGAGTCAAGAAAGATGGAACTGGGGCAGGAAATGGGGCTGGTGAGTTACATCCACGGGTAACAGGGGAACACAGCGGTCTGTCAGGCAGCACTGGAAGGCAGAGGGTTCGGGACTAGACATGGGATAAGGAAGCGAGTCAGTTTTCCAATTCTCTTGACTTATGCCTCCACTTAATTTTGTTTGAATTTTGAAATCAGATCAGCCCATATGTAAGTGTGTCTTAACAGAAGCACATCTCAAAGCCAAATCTAAGTGACGTTTACATCGGCCACCACTTTACATTACTCTTAGGCAGTGTTCCCTTCCATTAGTGATATTAACTGAATGTTGGCTGGCACCTACAATGCAATCAAAACATAGCATTTCGTGCTTATCGCCCTTGACATATCTTGAAAGAGAAGTGACACTGGATGTGACGATTCAAAGAAATTCCAATATGGTGCATCACCTCTGCCTCCAATTTTCCCTGTATCTTCAAACAGAAGTGCTGGTTTTTAGTTCTCATATTACTGATTTGTTGGTTCTTGCCTACAGGATGGGGCTGAGTTCAGTAGATTGCCCTAGTGGTTTGGAGGAAGCAGGAAGAGCAAGACCTGCCAAGCTTTTTCTGGAGGGAGCACCAAGGAGAGAAAATTGGCAGGCAGAAGGATGGAATGAGGTACCAGGAATGGGATAGGACAATGGGTTCAGGACTCATGGGTACCCCTTAATGTGGCACGTTGGTGGCATAAGTCCAGATTTGAGTTCCTAATATTGGCACCAATCCACTTCACCCATGCAGTAATTATATCAAGGCTTAACTAGTATCTGATTATTTTTTTCATTTATATGCTATACAGATACAGATATAGTTATCATAAGATAGTTTTCAAAATCCTAGTGTTAGTATAGTAATCTTTCTATTTGGTCTTAGGCCACTCTCACCAGTTCTTTTTTGTTTTTGTTTGTTTTTTAAGATTTTATTTATTTATTCATGAAAGACGCAGAGAGAGAGGCAGAGACATAGGCAGAGGGAGAAGCAGGCTCCCTGTGGGGAGCCCAATGCGAGACTTGATCCCAGGACCTGGGATCATGCCCTGAGGCAAAGACAGACAGCCACTGAACCATCCAATCATCCCTACTCCTGCCAGTTCTAAAAACCAGTAGAATAAAACCTGAGGTCCTAAGACATACTTTATTTTTTTTACTATTTTCTCTCATTTGTTATTTCAATTAATAGTCACAAAAGAACACAGAAAAACCTTCAAACACAGTAGGGATATGACAGTGGGCAGCACTTGGGGAGTGCTGGCAGCCTTTACATGTGGATTATATTACCAGGAAACTTACTATAAGTGGAAATAAAGTGCATCAAATATTATTTTCTCATCGAAACAGTGCTGTAAGCAAAGGGTAAAGTTCCTGACCTAGGTAGGGCCTTATGCCAACTTTTACCAAATGCAGGACTTAATAAACTATAAATGATATATTTTATGTTTCAGAGCATAAAGCTTTCTAAAGCACGCATAAATCAATTAAGTGGTGCTACAAGTAGTCAATAAACATAAAATCCATTTAATATGATGCACTCTCTTTGACCACATTTTCCTGCCAAATATTATACCGAAGCAAAACAACTCTAAGGAGCAGACTTATTAGTTTTATGGATCTCAAGATGATTTCCTTGAGGACATTTTGACCAGCATACTGAAGGAAAGTTTGGGGCAGTGATTTGTTGCCATTTTGGAAGAGAGGAAACGAACTCAGTGTTCTTATGGTCAGTTCCCTAGTTTTCTTACAGTCAATTTTTCTGTCATAAAACCTCAGGATTAGAACTAATCATGGCCTGCTAGTGTGCAAGAGGTTGGGATTCATTTCCTCAAAAGGGGAGAAACAACATATGTTCATGTGAGAAACTGCCTGTGTGAGTGTCAGAAGTTACAACATGGGTGTAATTGGCAGAGGGCTGTACGTGTGAATTGCTGTGAGTACAAATCACCAGAAGGATTGCTTGCATGATTTCCCCCTCTCCATATACCACTGAGGGGAAGGGACATTAACTGGGAGGCTTTGAATCTTATCACCCCAGTTAATAAATTCGAAGTAAAAATAGGAGGACTCTGAGAAGGTCTAAGGGTTCTAGACTAGACCTTAGAGTCATCTCAAACATCATTACCTTAGATGTTCTCATCCTGCGATGAGAAATCCTCCATTATCTTATATGAATCCCATAAATGTTGAGGGAAAATGGATCTCTAATAATTATTCTTCAAATCTTGCAATAAAATACTGAGGTTTCTGCCAAGCCAGTCTGTGTGACAGGACACAGTGAACAGTACAATTTGTTCTAATTCATGTAGGGGAGAAAAGGGAAACTATTCATTTAATCTTGTATTACATCAAAATTGATTTGGGAAAAAAGTCACAAATTAGTTCTGTCATTTCTGACAACATGATTTTTATCCGATGACTAAAAGCTTAGTTAAATGCTGGGATGGGGGGCGGCAGGGGGAAAGATTTTATTTCAAATCTTGAGAAAAAGACCCTTGCATCAAAATTATTCAACTATCATTTGCAGATAGCAGTGATCAGAATAACTCTCCTATAGCTGTGTTTCTTTTTTGCAGAATGCACTCTTTGTCAGCTCCATTTATCTTAAAAGGCCCAGTTATTCCTGTCCTTCGTGTACAACCAACTCCACTAAAGCTGTGTTTATCTCTGCTTGTTTCCTAATCTAGTGGAATCAAGGAGGGAAGATGGTCAAGTATGATTTTGCCTTGAAATGGAAACTGCTGTTTACCTAGCATGTTGCAAAGCAGTAGTCTTGTTTTCTAAAATCACCTAAAACACAGTAAAAAGCAAGAGGGGTCTTTTCCAAAAGCTGGTAAACACAATGTCACAAACCAACCTCTCTGGGATAAAGGCACTAGTGTCGTTCAGAACTTGTCTTTCAGGGACATTTTCAGGTTTGAAAGGAGGAGAGCTACTATCTCCACTAGGCTTTTCTAAGTACACACACACACACACACACACACAAATGTAAGTGAAACAGAGATTGGTGATCAGTTTTGCTTCTTTAGCAAATCCAGCTTTCTTTAGACTGTTTCTCTTTTGCCTTCGTAACCATGAGTGAATTCCTTTGAAACAAGGAGGCATTTCTTTCAAGAGCAACTTTCTCTCCCTCTGATCCCCAAACCCAGCCGTTGTTTGACTTGACAAGTAGGGGAATGAATGCAAGAAAACTGTAGAAGCCGCAGATTGGAAAAATAAGTAAACAAAAGTGTCCAAAGAAGGAACCCTGGTATGAGAGGAGTGTTGAAGCCCTGCAGTGGGCTTACAATGGTGGCCACCGGTGGTAAAGACATGAAATGCAATGGGCCTCACCAAATTTAAAACCTGTTTCAATGTCAACACACACTGAACAAGGAGATAAGTTCTTTAAGCAAAACAGTGAAACTCATTAAGAGGTGCCTGTAACATTTAAACTGAGAAAACTTCTCTCAGGTGACTTCTTGGGGGGCCAGAGTGGCTCATCATCAGCCTTACAGAGGGAGTTTTGACATTGAGCTGTATTAAGGATCATAAAATAATAATATCCACCATTTATTGAGCTCTCATCTCACACCAGGTGCTTCACATATCTCCTTTGACTCACATAGCAGCCCCGTTCGTTATTATCATTGCCTCCACTTTAAGGATGAGCACTTGGCTACCTCCTGGCCAGCAAGAGTAACAAAGCTTGAAGCTAGAACTTTATGCTTTTTCTACTACATGAAGAGATTTCCTTCAAAAGAAATAAGCAATGAAACTGCTTTGTAAGCAGTAAAGTTCCATGGTATTTTATCGTTAGAGCTTTCCTATTCTGAAGTCTGGACGAAATTCAAAACAGAACTCTGTTCTGCAAGGTGGCATGAGCCTGGGTTTCGTTATCACTCACTGTCTGCATTAGACTTGCACCACGTTATTTATCTGTCAGAACCTCAATTGTTTTCATTTGGAAAATGGTGATGATAGTAGCTGTTTAAATACTGTTTGGAAGAACAAATGAGATAATATAGTAGCAAACTGCCTGGCCCATAGTAGGCAAAGCTGGCACTCAATAAATGTCCCTTTATCCTCTTTCTTTGTAACTGTTCAAAAATAATAAAAACTGTTCTCACTCAGTGAATGCCATTTCTCATCTATTTAGTCACCTAAACTGTAGACCTTGAAATAATCATTCATTGATCCATTCCAAAACATACTTTGTGAGCACTTTATACCTTGCATTGTTCTAGGCACCAAGATCAAGAAGTAGACAGAACAAATGAAGATAATTTAACTACTGTTTTCCATCTCCCCAACTTTTCAACCAAAAAACCACCCAAGTCCTGCCTACTGTACAACAGTATATTAGAAAGTGAGATCTGATCTTGCTAGAACATCATAAAACTGTCCTGTCCTATTCTTTCCTACTGCCACCTCCCAAATGAGGAAGTGCTTTCTCCATCACCTGTCCTAGGTTGGTGGTTCTCAAACTCTAGCGAGCATTGGAATCACCTGGAAGGCTTGTTCAACCCCAGGTCGCTGGGACCCACCCCCAGAGCTCCCAGGTGACATCAGTGCTGTTCCAGGGATGATACTTTGAAACCCACTGACCTGGCTGATCACCTAGTTTACTTATTCTCACTCCACTAGTAACCTCACTGTCTTCTAACCCAGGGGTCAACAAACTTGATTCCTCAGGCCAAACCTGGCCCACAGCTTGTTTCTGTAAATAAAATGTTATTGGAAAACAACCATGCCCGTTTGTTTACACATTGTCTCTGGCTGCTTTCATGCTACAGGCAGATGTAAGTATTTGTGACAGAGACACACGATGTATGACATATGACCCACAAAGCCTAAAATATTTATGATCCGGCCCTTTACAGAAAAAATGTGCTGACCTCATCCTTAGCATCCTATGAAAATGGTCTTTCCAAAAATAAAGCCCATCTTGTCACCTCCTGATTTAAAAATTTAAAAATCAGACAGCTCTTCATTGCCTACACCGTCGAATCCAAAGTCTTCTATGATGTGACAAGCTGTCCAATCATGGTTTGCCAAACTCTTTGCACCCTATCCAATAATTAAACATCCTGGATGGCTTAGTTTTCTCTGAGCATGCCAAGATCCTCTCCCATTGCCTGGCCTTCCTCATCTTGTGCCCCTGTCTATAGCACCCTTCTCCCTTTTCTTCACAGGATGAGCAGCTACATAAGAGGTGAGTTTAATTTTTGAGAATTCAACTGTACACTCTACAAAGAGATACAGAGAAGTGGGACAATTCTACTTGCCCATTCTACTTGATGACTTTGTGCTTCTGAATGAGCAGGAGATGAGAGACTTGAATCTACTGTTTCTTCAGTCTGCTCGGATCCCCTGTGCCTCTCATATGTTAGTGTGAGTATCTCACCACAGAGGGTGTAATCCCAGTGTTTAAAGATAAGTGTTTTTCATACAACAGAGCCAATAAACACAAGCCAACTCTTCATCTGGTCCTCAAAGAAGAAGTAACAATCTGTTCTAAAGTAGAGGAAAATCTGGCTGTGTGGGGCTTACTAGACACTGGATATTTAGATACTATATATGTAGATACTGTACCTTATGGGTGATTTAAAGGGTCCACTTTATTTTTATTCATTTAGGATTTTTAAATTTTTTATTATTTTTAATATTTTTAGTTATTTATTTGAGAGAGAGAGAGAGTGATAGAGAGACCGCAAGCAGAGAAGAAGGGCTGAGAGAGAGGGAGAAGCAGACTTCCTGCTGAGCAGGGAGCCCAATGCAGGGCTTGATCCCAAAACCCTGGGATCACAACTTGAACCAAAGGCAGACACTTAACCTACTGAGCCACCCTGGTGCCTGTAGGATTTTATTTTATTTTTTAAAGATTTTATTTCTTTATTCATGAGACACACACACACACACAGAGGGGCAGAGACATAGGCAGAGGGAGAAGCAGGCTCCGTGCAGGGAGCCCGATGCGGGACTCGATCCCAAGACCCCAGGACTATGCCATGGGCCAAAGGCAGGCACGAAACCGCTGAGCCATCCAGGGATCCCAGGATTTTATTTGTAAGTAATCTCTATACTGAATGTGGGGCTCAAGATCAAGAGCTGCATGCTCTACTGACTGAACCAGCCAGGTGCCCCTAAAAGGTTCACTTTAAACATTAGCACTTAGACCCCAAACCCTAAATAGGACCTGGTTCATTCTTTGTTTTGGGGGCAGTAGTTATACCATTTTTTTGAAGTATAGTTGACACACAATGTTACATTACTTTCAGGTATACAGCATAGTATCAGGAAATCTATACCTTACATACACGTATTTTAAGGTTTATTTATTTATTTCAGTAATCTCTACAGCCAATCCTGAGATCAAGAGTCACATGCTCTTCCAACCGAGCCCTCTAGGCACCCGTCTATACATTATATTATGCTCGTCTCAAGTGTAGCTACCATCTGTCATCATACAACGCTATCACAATATCATTGACTATATGCCCTCTGCTGTATCTTTCATCCCCATGGCTTACTCATTCCACAACTGGAAGCCTGGACGCCCCCCTCCACTCTCCTTCAGCCATTTTTCCTGTCTCCCCACCTACAAGACCTGTAAGCCTTAGCTCAATGTCATTTCTTCTCATTTCCTCTGATGTGGGGTCAGTCTTCCTCTTCGCTCCCATAAGTACCTTCTGTCGTCTTAGCAATTGTACATATCTATATTATAACATTGGATGGTAATTATTTATTTCATTTTCAGTTTCTCTCCATTAGACAATGAGCCATTCCTGGACAAAGGCATATTTTAGATATCCAGTGTCTCTGTCTTTCTCAGTACCTAACCTAAGTATCAATGTAGCAACCATTTACTGATGAAATGGATGCAGCCCTACCTCCAACTGTAGACCACTCCCTTTTCTCTGAAATGATCATGAACTCCCACTGAACTTTCCATTAATGCTGTACATTGAACATTTCAATGCATTTAAATTCTTCCAGTATTCATTTTCTTTTTTCAAGCAGATGTATGCTTGTTCAGGGAACAACCTATATGTTTACAATAAAATGATAGTTGTTAATGGATTGATTGCTAATTTGAGTGTGATATGTTAAAAACAGAGATAAATTAATCAAATAGTTTTTACTTGGCCAGAGATTTGTTCATGCCTGCTCATCTAAGTTATAAAGACCTTACTATAGAGTGAATGTTTTTGTCCACCCACTCCCCCTCCCTGAATTCATATGTTGAAATCTAGCATCCCAGATTGCTCCCTCACCTCTGCCGTCATGTGAAGACTCAGTGAGAAGATGGCCACTTATGAATTAGGAGGTGGCTGGTCTCAGACACCAAATCCACCGGTGCCCTGATCTTGGACTTCCTAGCCTCCAGAACTTGAGACCTGAATTTTAGTTGTTTATAAGCCACCTAGTCTATGTATTATGTTATAGCAGTCCAAAAGGACTAAAACAAGGCTAAATATGGCTCCACATTGAGTAGAGATCATTTCTTCTTATTTCCAGAGTCCATATTGGCAAATGATCCATACCCACTTTGGTATTATTGTCTGGAGTTGCCTAACCTGTGTCCTCTGCCTGGAATGCTCTTCCTCTGCTGGCTGGCTTCTTTCTCACCAGCTGTGCCCAGTGCTGCTCCCTATCCCTTCATCAAAAGTTGCTCTCTTCCATGATCCAGTTTATTTTTTTTTTCTTATAGCATTGTGAAGAATGTAAGTTAAAGATTCCAAGTACATATTTGTCCAGTAAATGTCAAGGTGTCACAGGTATCATACTAAAAGTGGAAAACAGCTAAGTTGTTTGGCCCTGTATTCAATTTTTTTTACTTATGGTGAAAAACATTAAGGCTGAAGCAATAGAGAAATGGTTATTCAAAAGTTAACCAAACTTGAAGACCAACATGCAAGGTATTTATTATTCTGGAGTATTCAAATGACATTTGGGTCTCACTTACCAGGGATTTTCTGCAGACTTCCATTTCTTAGAATTCTAAGCAATATTTCTTTTAAAAATAATCATAATTTATCACACAGTTTTGAAACTACTTCTGATAACTCTAAGAAACGTAAGAAAATATTTTCCTTTCTCCTGCATCTTTGAAAATGAAATAGAGGGGCACTTGGGTGGTTCAGTTGGTTAGGGGTCCAGCTCTTGGTTTTGGCTCAGGTCATGATCTTAGGGTGATGAGACTGAACCTTGCATGGGCCTCTGCGCTCAGTGGGGAGTCTGCTTGAAGGTTCTCTCTCCTTCTCCCCCTCTCCCCTCTTGCACTCTATGTCTCTTAAATAAACAAATCAATATAAAAAAAAGAGAAGAAAGTGAAATAGAAAGGTCAACCAATAAAATTACGCCAAAAAGTTTGAGACTAAGTGAAGGAAGGTCCCTATCCTGGCAAGTGTCACTGTGAGATGGTTGGAGTTGCCTAACCTGTGTCCTTTACTGGGAATGTTGGTGGGTGGCTGTGTGTTTGTTCATTAGTTTTGGGCCTGGACACTTAAGGCTGAGTCCATTTAGAAATTCCAGACTTTTTGCCTAAAAGCCAAGGGGAATAGAGGAGAGCAGATTGAAGGACTAAAGCAGGTTGTAGGGCTTCTGCCTCTGTGTGTTTCTCTTTTCCTTGATTTATTTATATAGATTTGTGTTGTCTAACCCTTCATCCCTTCCACATTTCCTTTCTCTTCTCACACCTAAACCACCAAGATTAAGAACTAAAGGTAGAGTTTTAAATGTTGCTAGCTACAATTATTTTTTAAAAATACTTCATATTTTCTGATATGGTTTTTCATTTATTCCTCTACTATAATGTTCTTTCACTCAGGTTGATTTTAAAGAGAGTATTCCAACCTTCTTTGCTTGCTATTTTTAAATGGTCTGAATGAGTCAATAGTCCAAAAATGTGCATTTCTTTGACCCAGAAACTTTGCTTCCAGGAATTTTTATTAAGGGAATAATTAAACAGGTATGTGAGGACATTTGTATAAGGCTATTTATTCTAGAACTGTTCATCATATTGAGAAATTGGTACCAATAATAATGTTGCTTAAATAAACAGGTATATTCAGACAATTAAATGTTATGTAGCCACTAAAATTAATTATGTAGATAAATATTTATTCCCATGAAACATATATGCTATATAGTTAGGTGATAGAAGTAGTTTACCAAATGATGTGTTTTATATGACTATGCGTAGATACACATATTAGAGAAAAATAGCTGGAAGAAAATATGGTAGAAGTTCAATATATTATATAATAGTTCTAGTGATGTGATTGTGGATTTTTCTTTTCTGTTTGCATGTAATTTCAAATTTTCTTACAATTAGAAAAACTTCCTTCTATAATAAAAGTAGTTTATTATAACTAGCAAAATTTAGTTTTTATTCTATGTAATAGTCAACGAATTTGTATAGGAAATGGCATCCATTTTTGTTCTAATTAATTTTACAATCTTGTTCTCTCTTTTCCTACTTTTTCCTTCTCTGTCCCTTCTCAATTAAAGAACTTCTCATGTCTGGGAAAATCACTGGTGAGCAACCCGTGAAGGCCTCTGGAGGCTAACCGTGCCTTAAAGTTAAAAACAGATAAAATGAAAAATTCACGGCTCAAGGGAACTGTTCTCTGATGGAAATGTTCTTTCAACGACTAGGATTTTCTTTCAATCTGTTTGACTTTAATGGGTTTGCAGCTTCAAGATGCCTGGGGGTGGGAAGAGGTTAGATTTCCAAGGGATTTAGTTCAATGTAACCTCCTTACCTGGACAAGTACTGACATTTAGTCACTGTGAAACTGGACATTTTTAGGGGGATATGTACATAAGCAAAGTAAACTGGAAATTGAGAGAGTTTTCCAAGGCCTCAAACTAGTTTTCCCTGACCTATTTGTTTTTTTCCAGACAAACGCCACCTTGCCCTGAATTATCCTGTAGTTCTGCATTTTGCCTTCCAAAGTTGGAGGCCCAGGATCCTTCCCTCTCACCCTTTGTCAATGGCAAAGCCAGTGCCCTGGCTTGTCTAGTGGTAGCAATAAGCTCCATAGCAGAAGAGAAGCCATCACTCCAGAAGACACATGGACTTCTAATGTCTTCTAATACCAGGACCCCAAATGTGAGGTTAAAGGAGCTGAGTGAGGAATTAGGACCTGGCAATTGCATGTGCTATTTTTAGCTCCTGTGTTTGGTTCCAGGTCATGTGGGGAAGCGCGCATCGTCTCTGCTCATTGGTTTCCAATTGACAAAATGAACAGTGTGATATTGTAGGCAGGGGAGCTGCTTGGTCAAAGGCAAGAGAAAGAATGCCACGAACACAGTATTCTCAGCAGAGTGAATAATGATAGGGGAGACCAGAGATCTTTTCTAGATTTTATCTCTGGTGTGTCCCTGAGCACTTAGGCTATTTCTGTGACCTCAGCTTTCTCATGCATAGACGGGCAGTAAGGCTCTGTTCTCTCTACTTCCATTATATGGGCACTGGGAGGATAAAATAGCAAGTTAATGAGATTTAAAATAGGAAGAAAATGTTTTTTTCTGAAGCCTTCAGAGCAGTCTGAGATTTTCAGGTCACGATTAAGCAGAAGGTATTGTTTCGAGAAAAATCTGTACAGTTCGTATCGTGTACATATTGTTGGCTTGAGTGCTATATTTATTTGACAATTTATTTTTTATTTCCACACAAATATGAAGGGAAAACAGAGGCAAAGTAAAATAATAAGAACAAGCAAGCCTGAAAATGAAAGTTGCCAGTCATGTTGAGCCTCGGACCCACTATCTAACTGATACTAACGTTTAAACTCCCCTCTGATAGATTTGCAAGTGTGCGTTTAATGGGGTGACTGAAATGTCCACCCTGGCAAGTGCATTTCTCACGTGGAGAAATAGTGCGATTTTCTCTTAGGAAAATGCTGAGAACACATTTTTTGAACACATACAATACTGAGGACATTTCCTGGAAAACTATTGGCCTTTGCCTGGGACAATTGCATCACACAGAAATGTTTGCGGTTCGGATTTATAAGCAATGAAGGATCTGAAGCCAACATATGACTTTTGCTCAGTACAACCAGGGGGCCAGATCTAAAATGCTAGGCATTTTTCTATTTGTACTTAGGAAAAAGCTTTCCAAATTTTGCAGGATTCCTCTTCTACCTCCCTAGTATGTCAGCAAATCTAAACAACAAGCTACCTTCTTCTGAGGCAGACGTTTATTTAGTTGACTCAGATTTTAATGAGAATCACTTGCGTGCATTTTCTTTCTCTTGTTCTAAAGACACCTCGGAAAGGTCTGTGTGTGGGGGGGAATGACAACAAATGTTAATTATGTTGTCTACTGAATTTTATGTCAGAAACATTTAGTTTGGAGTGTGAACCCTGAAGGAAAGGGTTCTTTTCTAAATGTTATAAAACTGTCTGTTCATTCTGGAAAGGCAAACAAACTAATGGCAATGATCACCTGCTTTGGAGTAACGGGAAGTGGGCGGGAGACTCCACCTTTTCATAGTTTTTGATGTTTGCACCTGTGTTAATTATCCATACCCAAGTTAAAATACTAGTAAAAAACATCTTTACCTATGGGGAAAGAAATTGGCAGTGGAGAATGAGGAGTCGGAAAAATTTTTAATGCAACCATTGTGATGTATTTGCATTTTTGCAGTATGGATGAATAAATAAATGTGCATTCGTTATTCAAAAGAACCAACATCGGGGAAAAAAACAGAAACAAAAACAAAAACCTCTGGATGCCTCACACTCTGAATAAGAAAGGATGAGCCTCCTGCTATTTTCTTTTACGCTTGGATATCTTTTCCATGTACCAAAGAGCTATCCCATGGTCCCGGGATGAAGGGAAAGGACAAAGTCCATTTTAAAGTCCAAGCCAAAATGTGATTATGTAGCTTTCTCTGTACAGACATAATAGGGTTATACATTCCCTGTGAAAAAGCTACAGACAGATTACACCAGTCAACAGATCACCCTGCACAGAAACTGTAAAGCCATTTTAACACTTACTTCAGATATTATTACATGTGACAAAGTATTTGAAAGATCAACCAAATAAACTGTTCCTAGGAAATGTTTCCAATAGAATACTTCTAGAATAATGCTGCTTTCCTTAGGTCACTGGGAATTGAATTAAGACACTGAAACATAGACTCAAGATAAAAACCTACATTTTTAGCTGAATACTTTTATAGAAGCCTCTGGATACTATAATATTTCTCAATCCTTTTTTGGCATCTAGAAAAACGGAAATAGATAGTCTGCTTTACATGGCAGAGAATCTATATGTCGGTATTATAAATGTGACAAGATTTCAAATTTAACAGGACATATCTGTATAGCCATTTATCCATGCGTTCACCTATCAGTCATTTATCTTACCACGTGTGAGGCCCACTAGGAGATGCTCTGGAGATAGAGAAATGAAGAAGACCCCAAGGGAGGAGGGGAAGCTGATGTAAAAATCAGCTGGTATGATAGGGAAAGTGGACTGTAAAGCACAGGTGATGCTCTGGAGTCAGGGAAGGAAATAACACTTCTCCCAGAGGAGGGTTGGGGGGGGGGGCATAAAAAGAGCAGAGCACAGAAAGCACTGAGCCCAAACCTGACACAGAATAAAGGATTACTAAGTATTTGCTATTATGGAGAAGGTGGCAGAGTTATGGAGTATTTGGGGGAATAGCTCCGAATATGTAACTCAGCCTGAAAGTGGGAGCAAGGGAGGAGAGATTAAGAGACAGAGAGAAGGAGGAAATATTAAGAGCATGTACTTTAGGAGCTAGCTGATAGTTTTTAAAACCGCATTACACTCCTAAACAAGTTGACAGTTCTACATCAAAGGGAGGTTGGAGTTTTGTCATGAACTTGAGTTAAAGCAGGGGCACTTCACCTGCTATGCTAGGAACAAAAGAGGCCAAGGTCTCCCATCCTTGTCACCTATGGGCACTGTACACTGGATTACTCTTTGCCATGCAGAGTTGCTGCGTACTGTTAAGATGGTTAGCAGTATCCCCTGTCTCTACCCCCTGGATGCCAGAAGCAGTCCCCTGGTTGTGACAACCCAAAATGTGTCTGCCTTTGTTAAAAGTCTCCTAGAGGTCAAAACCTGTCCCCACTCTCCCACCTCCACCCCCAGTTAAGTGTTGTCTCAGCGGTTTAGCATTGTTCAGCCCAGGCCCTGATCCTGGAGACCCGGGATGGAGTCCCGCATCGGGCTCCCTGCAGGGGGCCTGCTTCTCTCTCTGCCTATGTCTCTGCCTCTCTCTCTCTCTCTGTGTCTCTCATGAATAAATAAATAAAAATCTTTAATAAAACAAAACAAAACAAAACTGCTGTCTCAGACCAAGATAATTTCATTAAGTATTTATAAAGTTTCATAAACTACTAAGCTGCAAATGGAAAATTCAGGTTGATAGAGAACCAACTTAAATATTTTCCTTTTATTTTGATGGCTGCTAAATGTATTGTGACCAAACTATCAAATTAACGTGTCTAGAGACTGGTTTATTCTCATTTCCATTTGCCAGTCATAACAGGGTCTGAGACATAATCCAGGAAAATGGCTCAAATTTGACACGGGCATCACTTACTCAGGGAAGTGAGAGCCTATCCTAGCTTCCAAATGCCTTTATTAACTTCGCCCTTCTTTGCAGCAAGTGTAAAATAGGGTGTTTTTAGTCATCAAGACCACCATGGCTCCCAGACTGAAAGTTGGGGACTCTGATTTCCTGAAACCTCTCCCTGACCTGCTGGCACAAGGTCCTGGAGTGGTGACCCATCTTTTTGATCATCTTCTTCAGCACTGGAGGGAAAAATGTAGAAAGTGAAGGTACCCCAGAGGCTGCTGGGAGATTCTTTGTTTACTTGCTGGAATAATTCCATCTTGCCTTTCTACTTTTAACTACTCCAGCAAAATTATGTCGTAAACCACGATTAACTGGAACATACTATGTAAAAGGTTGAAAAGTCTTTACTTTTATCTTTTTTGAAAGAAAAAGGAGATTGGAAGAGGCATGTTTATACTTGAAATTCATTTTTTTAAGATGAAAACTTTAGGATAAAAGCTGGATATGGGGGGAGCCCGGGTGGCTCAGTGGTTTAGCACTGCCTTCAACCCAGGGTGTGATCCTGGAGTCCCAGGATCGAGTCCCACATCAGGCTCTCTCTGTGGAGCCTGCTTCTCCCTCTGCCTGTGTCTCTGCTTCTCGCCCCCCCCTTTGTGTCTCTCATGAATAAATAAATAAAATCTTAAAAAAAAAAAAGCTGGATATGGGATAATGAGTCAAGGACATCCTTCATTATATTTTATTGATCAGATTGATTCTGCTGCCACTATCTAAATAATCAAAGAGTTCTTTTTCTCTTTAGAGGGTTTACACCATTTTTACTTCCAAAATGATATTAAGGGTTTTCCTGAATAACCACATATACATACACACACATGTATATGTAGGAATGGCCCTCTGCTTTTAATAAGACCAAATTAGAGCATATTCTACACATTTTCCTCTAGATTGCATTTTTTTACTTAACCGTATACTGTAGAGACTATTCTATATCAGTCCATAAAACTGTAATTCAGTTTTTTAAACAGTTTCATGGTATTCCATTGCATGAACATACCACAATCTATATAATTAGCACCTATTGATAGACATGTAGGTTGTTTCTAGTGTTTTGTTGCTAAAAGTACTGTAATGAATATCCATATTCATCGAGGCTTTACGACTCTTTAACACTCTTAGAAGCCAAGCTGCTGGGTTAAAGATGTTAATTTTTTAAAAGATTTTTATTTATTTATTTGAGGGAGAGAGAGAATGAGAGCATGAGTGGGGAGGAGCAGGGGGACAAGCAGACTCCCCACTGAGTGTGGAACCTGATATGGGACTCGATCCCACAACCGTAGGATCTTGATCTGAGCCGAAGCAGATGCTTAACTGATTAAGCAGATGCTTAATTTAGTCACCCCTAAATGTTTTTCAACACTATAGGAAATTATTTCCTATAGAGGCTGCACCAATTTATTTTCTTATACTGTATGAGAGTGATTGTTTCCCCAGATCTCATATGGCATAATATATTATAAAACTTACCGCAGGCTAAAAATATTGTTTTTAAAATTTGCATTCCTTTAATTACAAGTGAAGATGAGTATAGTCTCTTGTGTTTCAACAAACATGTACGTCTGCAAACAACTTTTCATGTCTTGGCAAATCTGTTGCTTCCTCCGCCCTCTCCCTCCTTTTTTCCTTCTTCCATTATTTTTCTGTCTTGGTCTCATTCTTTTTCCTTTCTAAGGACTCTTGGAAATTAGCCCTTTATTCTCTTTTTAAATATTTTTAAAATTTAAGTTCAATTAATTAACATATAATGTATTCTTAATTTCAGAGGTAGAGGTCAGTGATTCATCAGTCTTATATAACACCCAGTGCTCATTACATGACATGCCCTCCGTAATGCCCATCATCCAGTTACCCCATCCCCCCACCTCTCCAGCAACTCTCAGTTTGTTTCCTATGATTAAGAGTCTTTGTGGTTTGTCTCCCTATGTGATTTTGTCTGGTTTTATTATTTTCTCTCTTCCCCTGTTATCCTCTGTTTTGTTTCTTGAATTCCACATATGAGTGAGATCATATAATTCTTTCTCTGATTGAGTTATTTTGCTTAACATAATACTCTGGTTCCATCCATGTCATTGCAAATGGCAAGATTTCATTTTTTAAAAAAATATTTTTATTTATTTATTTATTTATTCAGAGAGAGAGACAGAGAGAGAGAGAGGCAGAAACACAGGCAGAGGGAGAAGCAGGCTCCATGCAGGGAACCCGATGTGGGACTGGATGCAGGGTCTCCAGGATCACACCCCGGGCTGCAGGCGGCACTAAACCGCTGTGCCAAGATTTCATTTTTTGATGGCTGAATATATTCATATATATATATATATATATTTTATATATCCATTAATCTGTTGGTGGACCTCTGGGATCTTTCCATAGCTTGGCTATTGTGGACATTGCTGAAAAATTAGCCTTTAATCCTATCATTTCTGCTGCAAATATTTTTTTCTGAGTTTGATTTTGCTTTTCAGTTTTCTTTATGGTAACGCTTCACATAGAAATAGTTAATACATGTAGTCAAATGCACTCATTTTCTGTATGGCTTTTGTATTTTCTTAATGTATTTATTTTTAGAGAAAGAGTAAGCAAGAGGAGGGGCAGAGAGAGAGGGAGAGAATCTCAAGCAGGCTCCAGAGAAGAGATTCCCAATGCGGGGCTCCATCTCACTACCCCAAGATCATGACTTGAGCCAAAATCAGGAGTCAGAAGCTCAACTGAGCCACCCAGGTGCCCCTCAATGGTTTTTGTCTTATGCTTATAAAGTCTTCCCTTACTTTGAGGTTATAATGAAAAAATTATTTCATGTTTTCTTCTAGTACAGTTATGGATTTACTTTTCATCTTTAAATCTTTGGGCTATCTGGATTTTATCTTTGAATAAGGATTGAAGTGGAAATCCAAGCTTTATTTTTTTCCATATGGCTAGCCAAGTGTCCCAACACTGTTTATTTCTTCTTCTCCATATGGAATTATCACCTTATTATCACCTTTGTTTTATAGAAAATATTCATGTTCAGAGCTATCTCAGAAGACTTTTTTTTTAATCTCAGAAGTCTTAATTCTTTCCCATTTATCTACATCTCTTCATGCACCAGTAACAAACTGCTCATAATATGTTTTAATATATGCTTTTTGTTTGCTATTTTATTTTGTGTATTTATCAATATCTCCACCTAACAATATATGTGATTTATGTCTAATCCTGTAACAAAGGTACAGGGTGTTAGGACACAACCATTTTTATAGTGAGAACATTTTTTGATATTCATACTAGTTTGAGAATTCCCAAACTTAAGCCATGGAACGTTCAGCTAGTTTTTATCATCTTGCAAACTCTGAACATTACCTTCACTCATAACACCCAGTTTATCTTTCTCATCTCATGTCTCACCTCAAGAGTTTGAAACAAAAGTCAGCTTATGATTACAGTGAGGATGAGGAGTGCTGGAACAGTAGGGTTGAGGTAGTGACTGCAAGGAGGTGAAAGTCATAGTGAGAGTCATCCAGAGAGCTGCAGCCTCCAAGCATTGACAGCTAATGGCCATGTAAGAAGCCTGATACCCCAAGCTTATCATTAATGGGGACCACAGGAACAAAATTATCAGGTAATGCAAACGATTGTTTGATTGTATCAGAATTAAAAATCCAGACTTGACAAACAGGATCCTGTACCCAATTCAAACTCAATAGAGCAAGTAGTACTGGGCCCTCAGGCAAGTTCCAGACACGAGTTCATTAAAAAAATCAAAGGCACTCTTACCAAAAGGCTAGTTACCTTTAAGGAAGGTAAGTATTTATTGCTATAAAATCACAAATGTATATCATGAATCTTCCTCCTAGTTTTTCCTTAAAGAGACCTACCCAGGAATGCTCCCACTGGTCACATGAGTTTAGAGAGGGCTTTGTAGATTAGGATACTATGTGGAACCCATAGGAAATCTTCATGGATGATCTTGGAGATGTTGGAGGAAGTCTACGCCCCCTGAAACCATTCTCTTGTCCATAGGAGAGAGCTCCTAACTCACAGGGGTCACAAGTTGCTCATGGTGGGGAGGGGGATGATCTTCCAGGGTTCATATTTGAGTGTGCTGACATCACATGGATTCCAGATCTGCCACTTCCTAGCTGTGTTACAAAGGCCGGTACTTGGTTTCCCTAAGCTTCAGTTTCCTTTTGTGTAAAGTGGGTTTTACAAAATTCCCAGGCTCATCTCCTTGGGTTGTTTTGAAGATTTTACAAAATCCCTAGGCTCATCTCCTCAGGTTGTCGTGAGGATTAAATGAGCAAGGATGTATCATGTACTTTAAATATGAACTGGCACATAGTAAGTTCTCAATAAATATCAGGGTCATTAATTGTTATTATCATTGTTATGGCAACCATTTTGTTAAAGAGCAGGGTTCCATAGGGTGCAAGCAGAAAATAACTTTATTGAGGGGAGGTGGGTGGGGGGAGGAGGTAACTGGGTGATGGGCATTAAGGAGGGCACTTGAACAAAAAAAAGGAGGGCACTTGATGTTATGAGTACTGGATGTTTAGACGCAACTGATGAATCACTAAATTCTACCTCTGAAACTAATAATACACTATATGTTAATTAAATTGAATTTAAATAAAATTTTTTTTAAAAAAGAAAATTACTTTTTTTCCTCTACTGCCCACTCAAACCCACTCTAGAGGGCTAATATTTCCCTGTCCCTTGGATGAAATCTAAAGTAGGTCCTACGATATCTCCAGGCATTCTTTGGAACTCTAAAGTTCTCTGTCATGTGTAGTCACAGAACAGTCATATTTTAGTAATTGAAATGTCCAGTTCTGTGTAAAAGTCTGAACTTGAAATTCATTTCCCCTGATGTCAGTCCTAATTCATTATGTGGGTCCACAAAGAGAAAAGGGGTTAATGGGCTTTGGTTGGTTTTCTCTGTCTCTTTCCAACCAGTGCCTGCCCCCTTCTGTACTCCCTACCTTACCGTCACCACCAGAGTAGCTGACCCTGCTGTGATTTTCCTTGACTAACACTGGTGTTAGAGTTCTCTGGATATGACAGATGTTCAGTAGCACTCTCCCTTTTATGGAATGTTTCTGCACACCTCTTAGAGACCCCATTTGGGCTTCCTCACCATGGGCCCAACTCCACTTTGCCAAAGGGCTGCGAGAGGTGATTGAGAAGGACCTGCTTGCTGATATCAGGGACCCTGGGCATCCAGTGCCCCACCACCCTCCATGACAGCTGTCTGAGCACTCAAATCTGCCCTGGAAGGCACATTCAGGACTCCAACACCTTTCATCCCCTCCCTCATACCCTCACTATACTGTCCTGTCTAATCCCCAGTGCCACAGAGAAGACAGGGTTTTAAGCTGTACCCAGTTCAATTCCATAATCAGTCAATGCACCAATTACCATCCATCTGTCCTCCCTGTGGGCTGTCCTGAGCTCTGCTGTGTTCCAGTGAATTAAGGGAGGGGGCCAGGCCCCACAGTCAGGAATAAAGTGCTAACTACCACCCCTCCAAATGGACAGACCCTGAGCATGGGCAAGGTCTCTCTTGGGGCTGGTCACTTATAAGCCCTGCTGACCTCCCACTTACTGCTTATAGTCCAGGGTCCCCTTTAAAATGACCCTCCCAGGCTTGCCCCTCCTGTTTTGCCATCCTGTCCACGGAAATCATATGTCTATGACCTGCCATCCCTGGTAGGTCAACCTGCTCCTAGCGAAGGTAACTGTCATTGCTCTACCCACACGTTGAAAGTCCCAGTCCTTTAGAATTTTCAGAATCATATGGCATGCCCCTTTGACCCCAAACTCCAGGAGACACAGGGCAAGCTCTCAACGAATCTCATGCTAGGTTTAGGGTCAGGAAAACAGTCCTATGCTCTTCCTATATACAATGTCCTTGTCCAGAGATGCCCTCTCTCTCCTTGCCTCTTTAACCTAAGGGTCGAATCTGGTTCTTAGCTACTTTCTTTGCATGTCCTGCAGAAGGTGGTTAGCCTCTCACTCTTGAATGTGGGCATTCTTGCTAATGTTTTGTTCTCAGCTGAAATGCAGACTAGAAGGAGTCCCTTTTAAGCATCATGTTATATTATCTGTGTCATCTTCATAGGGTTTGTTATGCAATTTGAGTGAAATACATGTAAAATACTTAGCATGGTGTCAAGCATATCGTAAATGCTCAATAAATGTTAGGAGGTATTTATTTAACAAACATTTGTATGGCATTAACTGGATAATCTAAGTACTTTATAGGTAATAACTCTTTTGAACCCCAAAACAACCCTATCAGCCTCATTTTATAAATAAAACTGATGCACAGAGAGGTTTCATATCTTGCCCAGTATTAAACAGCTGGTAAATAATAAAGCTTGGATTCGAATCCAGACAGTCTGGCTTCAGAGGTCATCATACTGTTAACCACTGTCTATTTCTCATTCCTAATAATAGCTGTTGTTATCCTCATCCTACTGATTATTTGATATGTATGCGACCAGGCTTGTGTAAGCCTCCAGGCCAAATCAGTTTCTGAGCAAGCTGTTTGAATGTACAGTTTGACTTCATCTAATTGAACTACTCTCCCTCCCTAGACCAGAGCCAATGGCTGGTTTGGTTTTTTTCCCAGTAAAGCGTTGACAGAGGATGAATACACGTGGGTCTGTCTGGGTGATAGACAGCTGTGTTCGGTATTTCAGCACATTCCAGAAATTGATTTTAGCTTTATGGATCCTGAACAATAGTGTGGATGTTCCTGAACAACAGTGAAGATGAGGATTTCTCCTTCACCTTACCGTCATACTAAAAGGAGGGTTGGCCTAGATCGAGATTTATAGACACTTCCGTTTGGCAATTTTGTTTACAAAGAAGAGACCTGTAGATCCTGTCAATGAGTGAATTATAGCAGAAATAGAAGACCAATGAATCATCTTCAGGGTGTAGTACAGGAATAAAAAACTAGAGACACCTGCCAGCAATGATTGGATGGATTCCTTTGTCCTAAACAACATCTCATCCAGTGTGGCTGACTCCTTTCCTCTTGACTTCCTATGTATCTTCATATTCAATTGATAATACCTAATTCAACCTGAGCATGTTTCTATGGCTTGCAACTAAGATAATTTAATACAATATTTTCCTCAAGTAATGAAAACCTAAACTTTCTCATCCCTAACAGTTATGCATGCCTCTTGGTTCTGTTTCTTGTCTTATGGCATTAGCAAGAAATTCCAAAATATCATTAAATCATAGTGGTGATGGCAAGAATTCTTTTCTTGTTCCTGATAATTATAGTAATGTCTCTAGAACATTTTTGGTATGCTATCTATCTGAGAATTTGATAAAAGCTAACGCTGGAAAAATACACATACTCACAAAATTTGTTTATGGTTTTAGGAGTTTCAAGGACTAAGGGCCACCTGGAAAGTTTTCATAAATTCCATTAAGTGTGAGGTTGGCTATTGATGTAAGATACTTTTTTTTTTTTACCATATTAATAAAGATTCCTTATAATGTGTGAATTTCATAAAATATCTTTTTACCAATTATTATATTCACATCTTCTTTTCTTCTTTCTCTTTAGTCTTATTGATGCTGAATTATATTAATACACTTACCAATATCAAACCATCTCTGCATTCCTAGAATAAATTTTACTTGGATTTGATATGTGATTGTTTTAATGTCTATCAGGTTTAGGGGGCACCTGGGTGACTCAGTGGTTGAGCATCTGCCTTTGGCTCAGGTTGTGATCCTGGGGTCCTGGGATTGAGTCCTGCATCAGGTGCCCTGCCAGGAGCCTGCTTCTCCCTCTGCCCATGTCTCTGCCTGTCTCATGAATAAATAAATAAAATCTTTAAAAAATATTTATCAGGTTTAATCTGCTAGTATTATATTTGAATTTACTAAATGAATCAAAATGTATGTCAGAAATATTTTTTTAGATTTTATTTATTTATTTGAGAGAGACTAACAGAGTGAGCACATAAGTAGGGGGAACAGCAGAGAGTGAAGGAAAAGCAGGCTCCCTGCAGGATCCCAAGACCCTGGGATCATGACCTGAGCTGTGTCAGAAATATTTTTGAATAAAAGGAATTATAAGAAAGGTTATTTGTTGGTTAAACCTCATTTGGCAAGAAATACTGTCATCTAAGTATATTTTTTCTAGGCATCCTGGTAAGTATTAAAGGATCAGAGTTGAAAATAAGCATCTGATCAAACTTACTCATTTTACAGTTTAGGAAGGAGCTGCTCAGAGATGTTAAGTGACTTGGGCAAGGTCATGCTGCTTAATAGAGACAGTACAAACAAGTTGTTGAGGCTGAAAGAGAAAATCAGGGGAAAGACTTGCCTCATTTCCAGTACAACAACACTTTAATTCTATGGGAGAGTGAAAAGAGATTTGTTTCTGAAACAGTGAAAGTTTCACAAAGAAATGATGTGAGCATTTTATGGGGTACCTAAGTGGCTCAGTTGGTGAAGCAACAGCTTCTTGCTTTCAGCTTGGGTCATGATCTCAAGAGCGTGAGAGGGAGCCCCACAAGGGCCCCACACTGGGCGTGGAGCCTGCTGAAGGATCTCTCGCTACTTCTCCCTCTGTCCCTCCCCCGCTGTCTTGCTCTCTCTTAAAAAAGTGATGTGAACATTTTAATGAATTAAAGACATTATTATCACCTGTAAGGGATTAAAAACATTACATGGCTTCACTTTCCCCATATCTTTCCGTTCCAACCATCTCCTTTGTCTGTGTAGAGCTGAAATTCTGAAAAAGCAAAGTTTCGGCTCCTTGAACAGTTTTCCCCAATACACACCAGGGAAGCCTTCCTGCCAAGAACAGACTAAATGCATTACCAATAGGGATGAAAGAAACATAGAACAAAGAAAAGAGGCTTTGAGGATATATATTTTAGAAAGCTGCCAACTTTGAAAACTATCTGGAACTATACCAACACGTGCATAGGACCCCGGCAAAGGAGGGGCTTCCTTGGCTCGCTGTTGGTGCAAGTTCTTGCTGCTTATCTCTTAAGGTCTCAAACAGGCTTCTGTGAATCCCAGTCAGCGTTGTGCTGAACCCGTCGACCCACCTGTTCCCTTGCTCTCACCTCATCAGCACACGGTCCGCTGGAGCAAGGGGAGGCCCGGAGCCCAGCCCAGGACCCGACTTCGTGTGCGGCACAGAACCGGCTGCGGGCTGCATCCAGAGGACCCACACATCTGTACTGTTTGGATAAGTCACTGAGAGACTCGGCCAAACTGGTTGTTTGGTATCACAGAGCAAAACAATCCGTTAGATGACTGATTTTTTTTTTCTCTCCCAACTGCTGTGTGGACGCTGCTTCAGATTTTAATCTGATGGTACATTTCATTTAAACCTTGCTACAAGGGCATACTATTTTTTTAAAAAGACTTTTGATTTCTATTTATTTGAGAGAAGAGATTGCAAAAGAGAGGGATAACAATGGGAGGCAGAGGGAGAGGGAGAAGCAGGCTCCCTGCTGAGCAGGGAACCCAAAGAGGGGCTCGATCCCAGGACCCTGAGATCATGACCTGAGCCACCCAGGTGCTGCAAGGAGCACACTTAAAAAAATTTTTTTTTTACCATTTAAGGGGCTATTATATTTACTATTTAATGTGATAACCATTTAAGGGGCTATTTTATGTGATGTTCCAAACACTCTGCAGCAGATAGAGCAGCTGATATTATCCTCATTTAGAAAAAGATGAAACTGGGATCCCTGGGTGGCGCAGCGGTTTGGCGCCTGCCTTTGGCCCAGGGCGCGGTCCTGGAGACCCGGTATCGAATCCCACGTCGGGCTCCCTGGTGCATGGAGCCTGCTTCTCCCTCTGCCTGTGTCTCTGCCTCTCTCTCTCTCTCTCTCTCTCTGTGACTAAAGAAAGAAAGAAAGAAAGAAAGAAAGAAAGAAAGAAAGAAAGAAAGAAAGAAAAAGATGAAACTGAAGCCGGGAGGGTCTGATTGATTTGCTCCAGGTCTCACAGCTCGTCAGTGGTGGAGCTAGAATTCAACTGCAGGTGCCCTGGCTTTGCCTGCGGACTCTAGCAATGCAGCACGGCCCCTCTTTCATTAGTATTTCTGTTCCCAGATGTGTACTTTCTGGAAGAAAGTTGTGTATGTTAGGGTTTTAAATTTTTAAATGCTTCTGGGTGCCTGGGTGGCTCAGTCACTTAAGCCTCTGCCTTCGGCTCAGGTCATGACCCCAGGGGTCCTGGGGTGGAGTCCCACATGGGACTCCTTTTGCTCAGCAGGGAGTCTGCTTCTCCCTCTGCCCCCCACCCCTGCTAGTGTATGCTCTCTCTCCCTTTATCTCTAAAATAAATAAATAAAATCTTTAAAAAAAATTTTAAATGCTTCCAAATAGTTGTGGAATACAGGAGCATTCAATAAATACATATTATGTAAGTTGTAAATACATTTTGATGAGGAAATTACTTACATACAGATTTGGAGGATCACTTAAGAGAATTGGGATCTATTTTCAAAGTAATTTAATGGATGCATGGAATGTCTTTATGGAAATATTAATAAAATAAAGTCTAATCACTTAAGTGATTACTTGATATAGAGCCTGAATTTCTTCGAGTGTTATACCACATTTAATATACATCAATACATTAATTTTTCCTACAAATCTAGGGCATTACTTTTTAAATTTTTCATTGTAGAAAGGTTCAACCATACAGAAGTAGAGAGAAGAGTAGAAGAGTATACTGCACCCATCACCCCACTTCAGTGATGACCACCATGTGGTCGGTCTTTTCTCCATCCTCTACTCTCCCTGTCCCTTCCTGGGATTATTTTAAAATAAATCTCAGACATTCAATTATTTCATCTATAATATTTCACTATGTATCTCTAAAAGATAAGGAACCTTTTTCTTAAGTTACAATCTCATCATTACATGATTTCCTTGTATCATTTCCTTGTATCATCTAATACGCAGTTAGTATTCAAGATTTTCTGATTGCTTCCAAAATGTCCTTTAGAGTCATTTGTTCAAATCAGGATCCAAACAAGATCACATGTCAAAATGTGGCTGGTACATCTTTTTTTTTTTTTAATATATTTTATTTATTTATTCATGAGAGACACACAGAGAGAGATAGAGGCAGAGGGAGAAGCAGGCTCCCCGCAGGGAGCCCGATGCAGGACTCGATCCCAGGACCCCAGGATCACGCCCCGGGCCAAAGGCAGGCACCAAACCGCTGAGCCACCTAGGGATCCCTGGTACATCTTTAAATCCCTTTTAATCTATAACATTTCTGTCAAGAGAAATATTTAAATAACTCCTCCTGAAAGAATTACCTGGCTTTCGAGGGAGTAGTTTTATTTTTATATACCATACTTGATTGATTCTAAGGCATGATTAATTGTAAGATGCATTATTATTTTATGTACCACTAAAAAATTTAAAATGCTGACAATTATAATTTTAAGATGTCACCAACTGTAAGCTATATTCTGATTTTGGAGAAATAGAAATGGGAAAATATGACTTTAAATCAATGAAATATGGTAGTTGGAACATGGATAACTCACATGTCATTTTTTTATTTCAAAATGAGGTGTGGGAATGGCATACATGATGTGTAAAAAAAATCCTTTACATGGGATGTTTACTTCTATCCCGAAGCAGATGCAAGGTGAAGAGTGATTTCCCTTCTTGTTTTCATGGCTGATCATCCATGGTGAAGTCCTTTCCCCTCTGTGTGTTTTGACTTCAAGTTTGGCATATAACTTGACTTTCTTAGAGTGTTTATATCACATTTAATATACATCAATACATTAATGTTTTCTACAAATTATGGTCTCTGAGAAAGCAAGAAATGTTTATTCTTTGGATCACACTGGCTTTAGGATATTAGATGAGCCCAATTTAAAAAACATATTCAAAATGCCACTCTGTCTTCAAAATGCAGAATGCAATTGTAGATATATCCCTTTTTCTTGGTTTGCGTCATCACAGATGAGTGTTTAATGGACAATAACATGTTTTACAAAAGCTAGATGACACAGAGAGGAACATGAGACTTGGCGAAATTCTATTTGGCCTCAAACGTGGTAGTTTTCGTTTTTATGTCTTAGAGATGTTGACATCACAGATGAGCTCCTGATAAGGTGAGTGTTCACTTCAAAGAATTTGGGCTTCGGACTTGTACTCTTTTTGTTAACAGGAGCCTTTTGATAAGCAAGGTCTGGGTTGGGGGGGCGGGTAGGAAGGTGTGTAACTGTATCACAGGTATTGATGAAAGCAAGCTCTAAACTCCTTTGCCTCAGGTCACTGGCAATTTTCGAAAAGCAAAAAAAAACTTTGATTTCTCCCTGGAGAGATTCCAACCCGTGGCTAAAAGTATTTTGCTTCTGGCTATCTATGCTTATAAGAAGAATCTGGATTATTTATTTGCCAAATCTGAAGTTATCCAAGGGCAGTTTACTCCAGTGGCTCTGAGACCTGGTATATGGACATTTTTTAAAAAGTAGAAATGTACTGCCCAATTTTTTTTCTATGTATGTGCTCTCTGAGATGCAGAAATGGATTTGTTCTAGCAGAACTCAAAAAACCCACTCTTTAAGGCACGGTACGATCCAGACTTGTTCTCTCCAACTGCATCTCCTCCTTCTCTGACTAATTCTCTTGTTTGCTTCTGGCCAGCTTCCCTGCCTCTTTTCTCTTTCTAGAATGTGCTGGACATTCCCTTTGCCTTGGGACCTTCTCACTAGCCTTCCTCCCCATCCTCCCCGTTTGTTTCCTGAAACAAAGCCAGAGGCCTGCCACTTTTCAATGAAAACTTTCTCGGCTTTTCTATTTAAAATTACAACCTGTGACTCCATCCTTTTATTTTGCCGCAACAAAAGATTCGGTGGCCGTTTAGTAGTTCTACATGAGTAAGTCTCTTCATCATATTAAAGATTTTCAAAAGATTATAAAACAATGCTTACAAACTGTCCAGGCTGGAAAGGCTCTTCTATAGATAATTCTATATTTAGCATACATGCTTCTTAAGTATGTTGCAGAATAACAGAATTATTTGAGAAAGAATGTTTTGGTCACTTTCTTTTTTTATATAGAGTCTTCTTAAAGTTAAGACAACTACTTCACTCATGGCTGCTGTGCAAAGAATCTTGTCTTCAATCAGCTCATTAAGGTACCTTTGTAAGGATAGTATTTTTTTAAAAGGCACTTTGCCAGCTCCCTCAAACATAACTTTGCAAATGGACAGCAAGAAAAACATGGCAAATCACTTCCATATGGCTCAGGGCAATGAGAAATTTTTTTGATTAACAACACATTCAGTACAATAAAATAACTTCCAACACCGCTAGAGAGACACTAACTTATCTGCTACATCTATTTTCTGCTTGAGTTTTCATTGTTTTGACTCTCCCCAAATGCTCCTAAACTCCCAATTGGTTCATTTTTAAACAACACCCTCTTCCAAGACAATCACCTGTTCCTATTTGTCAACCCTATCAAGCAAATAGTTGCTCTTAAACTTATTTTAGAACCAGCTGCTTTAAACATATGTTTCAAAAATTCAAGAGATGGTTTTTACAGCCTCATCAGTTGAATAAAATCATTAACATGTCCTCTGCATATGCAAGTACTAGTTTAAACATCTAAACCACTCTATTTCCTTCCACACCTGTCTAAATAGCAAATCAAGCAAGTTAGTTCCCAACCTGAATTCTCATCAAAGACTTTTAATTAATACAGAAAGGACAAAATGGGCACCCCAGCCTTAATGTGGTCATTATCTGGATCTCTCCATTCCTCCCAGACAGAAACTAATCACATCATTTTTGCCCTCTTGACAAATTGAAAAGGTATGACATAACTCTTATATAACTTTAAACAACATGTCCTCACCCAGCAAGAGCTGTTTTTTCTTCTTCAAATGAAAGAGAATAAGAATCCAACTGTCTTTTACTGGGTGTTTTACAGTTTTTCTTGATATAACCAAACCATCTGCCACCTCTGTCCCTAACGCCTGGCATGAATCAAATCATCTTCCTTGCAAACATTGTTAATCTCACAGTAATCCCTACTAATCACTTTGTAATCAGCACTCAGCGGGCTAAAGGGCCTTGATTCTTAATCACAATATTTTAATCATCATTCTTGGGAGATGGCAGTTAGTAATCCCCGAATCTTGGGCTTATGTCTTCTCGATTTCCTAATTATTCCTTAGGACAAAGAACAGGAGCTCTCTAGATGTGAGAAACCAGATCTCTCTGGCTGGAACTGGTTGAAGAGAACATGCCTGTCCCGGGGTGGTGTTTCTGATGCCTGACTGTTATTTTCAATTTGGGATATTGAAGACAGATTCTTATTTTTGTTTTACTTGGTTTTCCTTGGTTTCTTTTACTTCCTTATACCTTTCCTTGATCTCTTTTAACTCTATTACACTTTTTACCTTGGTACATTTTTACATGAGGAACAACATTTTTCCTCTCTGCATCCATAAAAGTCTTTGGTTTCTGGCTTGTATAATTTCCTTTTTTATTCTTTCTCCAGCTGAGGAAATTTCCTTCTGTGTCTAGATTGTTGAGAGCTTATGTCATGAATGGGTATTGGACCTGGTCAAATGCTTTTTTTGTATCTGTCAATATGATCATATGATTTTCCTTCTTTAAACCATTGGTGTGATGGATTGCATTAATTGGTTTTTGTCAAAAAAAAAATTGATTTTTGTCTTGTTTGCATTCTTACGGTACAATGTTCTTACTCTTTCATATAACTTTACAACTTATTTCTTTTTCTAATTGCTTTCTCTGAAAGGGATGGTAAGAACTCCTGAGGTAACTCAGAGTCTTGCTATCTTGGTAAATGATTGAATATTCCTTTCTCTTCATTCTTAATTTTTTTCTCCATCACCAGTTTAAGATTATGTGTTATTTTCTCATCTCACAATGTCTTTCTTGGCCATGCTCATATAGTACTTATCATAAAGTCTATTTTTATTCTTAAAATTCATTCATTTATTTTTAAAAACATTATTGAGGACTACTGTGTGCCAGGCACAAAACAGAAACCTTATTCACCATTTAGTCTGAGGCACTACACTGGCTAAATATCTCTTGGCCAGAATCTGAGTTTAAATTAAAAAAAAAAATTAAATAAATAATAAAATAAAGAAAATAAATAAAGTCTTCACTTTCAGAGATTCCTGACTGGCTCAGTCAGTAGACCACTGACTCTTGATCTCAGGGTTGTGAGTTCAAGCCCCACATTGAGTCGGGGTAGAGCTTACTTAAAAAACAAAAAACCTCACCTTTAAGGAAACAATTGAGAAATGAGACTTTTCCCTTGGTTACTTTAATAATGATCACTGAAGAGTTTGAGCTCCTTTTATAATCTCCTTTTCCTGAGCCCCACCCTGTAGCATATTTATCAATTTATCAAGCACAGATTTGAGACTTTGTTGTAATTCTATTTTAAAGGAATGGCATGGAGAGTGACGAGGAGACCTAAGATGAGCTGTCTTCTAAGAGTCTAGCTTAGAAGAGTGGACTCCATGTTCTCTGCTTCTCTCCACTCTCATCTGAGGATCTCCCTCAAACACAGAGTGGATTTTTTATAACAATTCAGTGGTTTTTAGTATGCCCACAGAGTTGTGCAATCATCACCACAATCAATTTTGGAACATTTTTATCATCCCAAAGAGAAGCCGTACCCCTTCACTATCACCTCCCAATCCTCCCATCTCTCTGCCTAGCACTAGCATTAATCTGCTTCCTGTCTCTAGATTTCCCTCTTCTCGGCTTTTCATATAAATAGAGTCATACACTGTGGTCTTTTGTGATTGGCTTCTGTCCCTTAGCATATTGGTCTTGAGGGTCATCCATGCTGTAGAATGTAGATATACCACGTTATGTTTATCCAATTATCAGTTGATGAACATTTGGATTGCTTCTGCCTTTGACCATTATGAATATTACCATATGCCAATTCACTTACAAGTTTTTGTGTGGGCATATATTTTCATTTCTCTTGGGTATATATTTAGGAGTGGAATTGCTAGAACATGTGGTAACTTTATGTTTAGCTTTCTGAGGAACGCCACACTGTTTTTCAAAATGGCTGTACTACCTTACATTCCTTCCAGCGGTATAGGAGGGCTCCAATTTCTGTACATTGTTGCCAAAACTTGTTATTATCTGTCTTTTCTATCCTAGCCAAACTGGTGGGTGTAAAGAGATATCTCTTGTGTTTTCGATTTGCATTTCCCTTATGACTAATGATGTCGAGCATTTTTTCATGTGTTTATTGGCCATCTGTATATCTTCTTTGGAGAAATGTCTATTCAGATCCTTTGCCTCTTTTTTAATTGGATTATTTGTTGCTATTGACTAGAATATTATGTATTGTAGATACAAGTCTCTTATCACACATATGATCTGCATATACGTTCTCCTCTTCTGTGGTTTGTCTATTCACTTTCCTTATGATATACTTTAACGAAGTTTTTAATTCCGAGGAAGTCCAATTTACTTATTTTTTTCCTTTGATTGCTTGTGCTTTTGGTGTCATATCTAAGGAGACATTGACAAATCCAAGATAAGATTTACCCTTTGTTTCCTTCTAAGAGCTTATTGTTTTAGCTCTTACATTGACATCTTTCATCCATTTTTACTTAGTTTTTTTATATGATGTAAGGTAGGGGTCCAACTTCATTCTTTTGCATATCCAGTTGTCCCAGTAGTATTTGTTGGAAAAACTTTTTTTTTTAAGATTTTATTTATTTATTCATGAGAGACACAGAGGAAGAGGCAGAAACATAGGCAGAGGGAAAAGCAGGCTCCCCATGGGGAGCCCGACGGGGACTCCATCCCAGGTCCTGGTATCACGATCTGAGCCAAAGGCAGATGCTCAACCACTGAGCCACCCAGGTGGCCCTGAAAAAACTGTTCTATTTAATGGTACTGACAACCTTGTCAAAAAACAATTGACCATAAATATGAGGACTTTTGTTGGATTCTCAATTCTACTTTACATATGTGTGTGTGTGTGTGTATCATGCCACAACCACACAATCTTAATTATTTGTAGTTTTGTAGTAAGTTTTAAAATCAGAAAATGTGAGCCCTTCAACTTTGTTCTTTTTCAAGATTGTTTTGGCTATTCTAGGTCCTTTGAGCTTTATTATGAATTTTAGGATGGGTTTGTTAATTTCTACACAAATGACAGCTGGGATTCTGGTAAGTATTACATTAAATTTGTAGGTTAATTAGGTAAATATTACTGTGTTAACAATATTGTATTCTGATCCATTAACATGGGATGGCTTTCCATTTATTTAGGTAATCCTTAACTTCTTTCAACAATTTTTGTAGTTTTCATAGTATATATTTTGCACTTCTTTCGTTAAATTCATTCCTAAGTTCATCAATTCATTTTGATGCTTTCATAAGTAAAATGCTTTTTTAAATTTCATATTTGGATTGTTCACTGTATTAAAATATAATTGATTTTGCATATTGATCTATATCCTACAATTTTGCTGAAGTTGTTTAGTAGTTTTAATGGCATTTGTGTGTGTGTGTGTGTGTGTGTGTGTGTATTCCTTAGCATTTCTAGCATACAAGGTCATGTCACTTGCAAATAGATATAGTTTTACTTATTTTTTTAAAGATTTTATTTATTTATTCATGAGAGACACACACAGAGAGAGAGAGAGAGGCAGAGACACAGGCAGAGGAGAAGCAGGCTCCATGCAGGGAGCCGAATGTGGGACTCCATCCCCAGTCTCCAGGATCACATCCCAGGCTGAAGGTGGCACTAAACCACTGAGCCACCAGGGCTGCCCAGTTTTACTTATTTTTCAACTGGCATTCCTTCTATTTCTTTCTCTTATCTAATTGCCCTGGCTAGAATCTCTAGTATGATGCTGAATAGAACTGGTGAGAGCAGATAGCCTCACTTTCTTCCTGATCTTAAGGGGAAAGTATCCAGTCTTTTACCATGAAGCATGATGTCAAAGACACCTGGGTGGCTCAGCAGTTGAGCATCTGCCTTTGGCTCAGGGTGTGATCCTGGCATCCTGGGATTGGCTCCCACATCGGGCTCCCTGCATGGAGCCTGCTTCTCCCTCTGCCTATGTCTCTGCCTTTCTCTCTGTGTCTCTCATGAATGAATAAATAAATAATAATCTTTAAAAAAAGAGAAAAGCATGATGTTAGTCATGGGTTTTTCTAAATGGCTTTTATCAGGTTGAGGAAGTTAGCTGCTCTTCCTAGTTTGTTGATTTTTTTTTTTTATCATGAGGGTTGTTTTTTTCAAATATTATTTTCGTTTATCAAGATAATTATGTGGCTATTGTTAATGTTTTCTATTCTATTGATATGGCAAACTTACTTGATTTTTTAATATTCAACCAACTTTGGACTCCTGGGATAAATCTCTTTTGGTCATGGAGGATAATCCTTTTATAGGATATTAGCTTTGATTTCCTCATTCTCTGTTAAAGATTTTTGCATTTTTAAAAAAGATTTTATTTATTTATTTGACAGAGAGAGAGAGAGAGAGAAGAGAGAGTGTGTGTGTAAGCAGGGGAAATAGCAGGCAGAGGGAAAGGGAGAAACAGGGTCCCTGCTGAGCAGAGGGCCTGACACAGGGCTCCATCCCAGGACCCTGGGATCATGATTCTAGCCAAAAGCAGATGCTTAACTGACTGAGCCACCCAGGCACTCCCAAGATTTTTGCATTTATAATCACAAGGAATACTGATCTATAATTTTCTTTTCTTGTGATGCCTTTGCCTGGTTTTGGTATTAGAGTAAGTAATACTGACCTCATAGAATGAATTGGGAAGTACACTTTCACTCACAAATTTTAAGAAGAATCCATGAATGGTATTAACTTTTCTGTAAATATTTGGGAGAATTCATCCAGTGAAGTCAGCATTAATTTCTCTTTATCTTTCTGTTAAAAATACTTTAATGATTACCAATGACTAATGAATAGAGACAACATCTGATACCATGCTCTCCACAATGTCACAGTCCGCATTCCCAGTCTTATGTTCTACTATTTCCAGCTAGTAGTATCCCACTGGCCACTACTGATAGGCAACCTGTCCATAGCTATCCTACTTTCTAACTTAACCTATGCTCTTCATGTACTTTGTTTCTCACTAGTCAGACTGCCATCTTTTCTGAAGACATCTGAAATCTACTTATACCTTGAGAACTTTTCTTGACTTTATTGTCAAATTATTTTAGGCTCTTGTGAAATTCTCTAACCAACTTTCTCTAATAGGCATTTAAAAAATCTCTATTGGGATCCCTGGGTGGCGCAGCAGTTTAGCGCCTGCCTTTGGCCCAGGGCGCGATCCTGGAGACCCGGGATCGAATCCCACGTCGGGCTCCTGGTGCATGGAGCCTGCTTCTCCCTCTGCCTGTGTCTCTGCCTCTCTCTCTCTCTCTCTCTCTGTGACTATCATAAATAAATAAGTAATACCTTTAAAAAAATAAATAAAAAATAAAAATAAAAAAATAAAAAATCTCTATTGATTTCCACAGGAAATCTTACTTACTGAAAAGTCTTCACAATAGGCTTCTGTAATTGATTAATTTAAAAAGGCACCTTAATGGGAAAAGCCTCATTCCAGTTAAATTGGGACCTGCTAGTTACTTTGGTAATGACACATAACTATCAAATACTATATGGAATCCACTATGAACAGTATTTCTCTGTGACTTCTTTTTCCAATGACAGAATAATTAAAAAGAATTTTTGCTTGAGGAACTCATTATGAATGACTTCTCTGTGTTTCACCATATTTCTGAGGAAAATTTGTCTTAAAAAATTGATTCAGTACTGGAGGAGATTCTGCGTGCCATTTTGCTGACTTTCCAAGTCTCAAAATAATGATCTTCACAGTAGGGAGTACCAAAGGAGCTAATGGCAGAGTTACAATGGTAATAGTTTTCTGAAAAGTATTTCTTCTTTCAATATCTAAAATAAAGTTGTTCAGTATCTTAAAGCTGAGGTATAATTTTGTAATAAGCAATACTATTTAAGTAAATATAATATTTTATATATAATATTGCTTTTTAAGTACATATGATTATTATATTCTAATAGAATTTTGAAATGTTTATGAGGGAAAGAGAACTATTTAGAACTTGCTTGAAACCCTTTTCTGTTTTGCCATCCTTTTCAGGCTTACTACATTAGTGAATTAAATTTGACAAAGCCAGTGCTGCACTATCATTGCTAATATACATCTCTTTCCTAAATTTCATTAAGGTAAAACTGTTATTTTAGTGATGAATGAGTTAAGAGGGAAACTCTGAGATAAAATTATCAACAAATACATGTCATGGATCTTTACTATTATGTAAATGCTGTGACTACAGCCATCATTTTAGCTGACTTCAATGATATTGCCAGTTTTATCTCAATGTTAGCCAGGGAGGCATGTTGGTATTGCCTCTACTATTACTACCAATAAGAAAATAATAAGAGCTACACTTATTTATTGTCACTTACTGTGTACTAGGCATGATGCCAGGCAGTTATATTATTACCTCACTCATAACAAACCACCAAGAAGATTCTTTATATTAGCTAGGATTAGGTTTAATTGTGAGTAACAGAAACCTAAGATAATATCTTTTTATTTTATTTTATTTTTAAGTAATCTCTACACCTAATATGGGGCTCAAACCCACAACCCTGAGATCGATTAATAAGAGTTGTGCACTCCACCAACTAAGCCAGCCAGGTGCCCACTAAAATGACAGTGTCTTAAATAAAAGAGAATTTTATTTCTCTTGCATAAAAATCCAGAGGTAGACAGTAAGGGGTTGGTTTCACAGTTCTGCTTTACAAAGTCCACTAAGACTAGAGCTTTCTCCCTTATCATCGGCCAGTAGTCGTGTATGATGCCATCAGAGAGAAAAAAGATGAAGGAAAAGGGGGCAAAAGAAATGTACTAGGTTCCTTAGGAAGATTTCTACTACATGATATTTCACTTGGAGCTCTTTGGCCAGACTTGGTCACATAAACACACCTAGAGAGGAACTATGTGCCCCGATAAAAATTTGGGGATCTGAAACATGGAGAAAAAAACAGAAGATATTAAGGATAATAGATCCCTTCTCTGTATTATTAATTCTATTTTATAAGTAAGGCATGTGAAGCTTAGAACTATTTAATTAACTTACCCAAAGTTATCTGGTTAGTAAATGCTTTAGAGAAGATTTAAACCCCAATATGTTTTTCTGAATGGTGTATGATTTGGGGGCAGATGCAAAAGGTGTGAGGTAGTAGTAATTTCTATTAGAAGCGTAGTTATATTGCTTTAAACACTATCTCATTTAGTTATTGCCTTGTAAAAACCATGCCAAATTTAAACGAGAAGCACTTATCTGACTTGGGAATCTCTAAGTTGGTTGAGCAGAATTCTGTGATCTGAGGCAATCTTGCCTGATCTCTGCTTGGAGGTTGGCAGGGGGCTGGTCTAGATTTGCCTCCGCTGTGACAATTTGACATTGCTCCACATAGCCTCTCATCCTCCAACAGGTTAACCTGGGATCATTCTTATGGAATAGCAAAAGTACAAGAACAGAAGCATGCATGGCTTCTTGAAGCATATGTTCATTGTAATTGGCTCAATGTCATTTCCATTGCATATTATTAGCCAAATTAAAAAAAAGACCAGCCTAGATTCAAGGGGTGGGAAAATAGACTCCATCTCTTGGTGAACTGCAAAGTTACATTGCAAAGAGCGTGGTTAAAGGAGACCATTCATTGGGGCTGTCAATGCAACAATTTGCCATCATGCTAATAATTCAGAATTGTTGATTGGAATTGAGAATAAGGCAGCCTGGGTGGCTCAGAGGTTTACCGCCGCCTTCGGCCTAGGGCCTGATCCTGGAGACTCGGAATGGAGTCCCAGGTCAGGCTCCCTGCATGGAGCCTGCTTCTCCCTCTGCCTGTGTCTCTGCCTCTCTTTCTCTCTCTCTCATGAATAGATAAATAAAATCTTAAAAAAAAAAAAAAGGAGAGAGAGAGAGAATAGTAAAGATAATTTTCAACAAAAAATAGGAGTAAATAGTCTTCCTTTAGTATGTAAGCATCATGGTTTTCTGTGTTTGTTTTTTAAGAGGAATTCATGTTTTACAATAGGTCTACTTAGCAATTATAGATACACCCATGAAGTGAAACATAGAAAAGAGTCCTTAGATCTTGGGATATTTTTTTCTTCAGACTAAACCTGGATTAAGTATAGAAAGGGATATAGAGAAAAAGAGTCTGTGGCTAAAAATTTCTTCAATGTTCTGTGAAATTGTAATTTGTCCTGGATTACATTTTTCTCTGAATTATGTCTGTGTTAAATCTTAATAAAAAATGTATGAGTGTCCTCAGGTTCCGAGAAAGAAAATGAAAAGATCTAGGTTTAGTTGGGGGTTTTTTGAGGGAGGGAGGGACAGGCAGAGGCAGGAGGGAGAGAGAGAATCTTAAGCAGGCTCCACACCCAGTGTAGAGCCCAATGCAGGGCTCCACCTCACAACCCTGAGATCATGACCTAAGCTGAAATCAAAAGTTGGACACTTAACCAACTGAACAACCCAGGAGCCCTGAAAAGAGTTAGTTTTTTATCTTTGATTGTTTGGACCAGTTCGTTCATTCATTTATTTAAGATAAATGCCTTGAGTTCTCACCATGTACCAATCACCATGCTAGGCACTGAGGTATAATGATGACCGTGGAGTTTTTCCCTCGGGGGTTGGGGAGATGAGACATTGATTAAATGATTTCACAAATAAATGCATGGTGACAAAATGCAAAAAGTGTCATGAAGTAAAGGTTCATAATGATATGAAACTTTCTAAAACAATCAGCTGATGTGGCTTAAGGCATCAGGAAGGCCTTTACAAAGTAGAGAGCTTCAGTTGAGATCTGCAGGATAAATCAGAATTAAGAGGGCAGGAGTAGGGTTTAGGGTTCTAGGCACAGAAGCATTATTCTAAAGGCCCTGAAGTGGCAGAAAGCTCAGCACTTATGACAGGTTAGAAAACACTGAGCTGAGAGTGAGAAGAAATGGGTTCTGTGGTGAGGTGGAAAAGTTGGTGGTTGTCAGCTTACATCAGGCCCTCACTGATAGTAAGAAACTTTTGTCTTTATCCCCAGAACCAATAGGAGTCATAGGAAGTGATATGAGCAGATTGGTGAATTTGAAAAAAATAATTTTGGGGTTAGACCCAAGATTGGTTCGGCAGAGGCCAGTTAAAAGGCTGTTGCAGCATCTAGGTAGAATGTGACCACTCAGACGAGGAAGGTGATGGAGGAAGAGGGTAAGAAGTAGACATATTCAGGAAACTTGGGTGATAACATAAGCCAATGTGAAGTCAGCTGTGGGAAGTAAAGAGGAGGAAGATGTGGTATATTGAATCTTTCACCCCTTCCTGCATCCACACAGTTGACTTTGGGCTTGACTATGTGACCTGTTTTAGCCAACGTCATAAACAGAAATGTCTGTAATGTCAGTGTGCCATTCCAAATCCAGGATTTAAGAGACGCTGTGTGTTTCTGCTTTGCTTTTGAGCCTCAGCCACTAGCATAAAAGGAACATATATACCCATGCTGGCCTACAGGTCTGAGAAAGATGAGAGACATGAGGAGCAGTTCCATCCCCCAGATCTATTCCACGAAGCAGAGCACCCTGGCTGCAACCTCAAAGGAGTGGCCTAGTTGAGCCCAGCCTCGTTTCAGCAGAATCCAGCCAACCTTCAGATATATGAGGAATAAGAGATGAATGTTGTTTTAAATATTAAAATTGGGTGACACCTGGGTGGCTCAGTGGTTGAACATCTGCCTTTGGCTCAGGTTGTGATCCCAGGGTCCTAAGATCGAGTCCCACATCAGCTCCCCACAGGGAACATGCTTCTCCCTCTGCCTATATCTCTGCCTCTCTCTGTGTCTCTCATGAATAAATAAATAAATAAATAAATAAATAAATAAATAAATAAAATCTTTTAAAAAATAAATATTACAATTGGGAGCTGTTTGTTACTCAGCAATAGCTAACTGATACCAGAAGGGTACAAAATTAAAGATCCAATCTTGGGTTTTAAGCCTGCAAAATTAAATGAATGGTGGCACTATTCACTTCAGTTAATCCATTTCCCATCTTTACATGCCTTTCTCTGCTGGGCTCAATTTTCCTATTTCTTTTCCTGTCACATCTACTCCTGTTACTGCCAGTTAGTTGCTAGAGCTGAAAGTAAATAGGAAGCTAGGTGGGAGGAAGGATGCCAGGGTGATGCTATAGACTGAACTATCTCTTCTTCAAATAAAATCTTAAAAAAAAAAAAAGAAAGAAAGAAAGAAAGAGGAGGAAGCACTAGTGAGTTTTCTCTTTCTTTTTCTCATTCTCTTTCCCCTTACCCCCATCCCAACACACATCTGACTTGAGTACAAAGAAGAGATTGTGTGAGCACACAGAGAGAAGACAACCACATACACACCCAGAGGAGAGACCTCAGAAGTATCTTGGAAAGTACCTTGCCAGTACTTTGATCTTGGACTTCCCAGCCTCCAGAACTCTGAGAAAGAAATATCTGTTGCCTATAAGCCCCCTAGTTCATGGTATTTTTTTAAAAAGACTTTATTTATTTATTCACGAGAGACACACAGAGAGGCAGAGACACAGGCAGAGGGAGAAGCAGGCTCTCTGCTGGGAGCCTGGTGTGGGACTTGATCCCAGGACCCCGGGATCATGACCTGAGCTGAAGTCAGATGCTCAACCACTGTACCACCCAGGCATCCCTAGTTCATTGTATTTTATTATGCATCCAGAACAGATTACCATAGTGGGTGTGAGGCTGTGTGACAGAGATGATGGGGGTGACGCTGCAGTTAACAAAGGACAGCTCTGTTGGGAAGAGGCATCAGCGGGTAGCGCATGGGCATCTCCTTAGAAGGATACACTTGAGACAAGTCAGATACTATTCTGCTGTCACTGGCCTAACCGAAGCTCACAAAGTGATCATCAACCTTTTCCAATGTGCCTATATTTTAGCATAATGAACAGTCTTGAAAAAAGTTGCAAGGTCATAGTAAAGTAAGAGAACAGCAGGAACACCAACCACTGCTGAATCCACATATTCCACTGTCCCCATCAGGTGATGGCTCTGTGGCTGGGGCCAACCCCAGGAGAGGATCCCATGCCTCACCCAAAGTCCCGCATGTTTGGGAGGAATGAAAATGGAAAAAGTCAAGGTCCAAGGAGATCTTTTCCTCCTGTTGACCTGACCCAGTCCATTCCCTTCCCCTGGAAGAGGCTGCAGACTGCAGCTGATCTGCAACAAGAATTTCTATGATCCTGGGATCCCTGGGTGGCGCAGCGGTTTGGCGCCTGCCTTTGGCCCAGGGCGCGATCCTGGAGACCCGGGATCGAATCCCACGTCGGGCTCCCGGTGCATGGAGCCTGCTTCTCCCTCTGCCTATGTCTCTGCCTCTCTCTCTCTCTCTCTCTGTGTGACTATCATAAATAAATTAAAAAAAAAATCTAAAATAAGAATTTCTATGATCTTGTTATTTGGATTTGGGATGTCTTCATTGCTGTGGATAGACACTGGGGTGGGTGCAGAGCAAAAGTGTTGGTGGTGTGGGGGGTCCAAAAGGAGCAATTGCCTAAAACCACCACATAGCACATGTTAGCATCTTACCTGCTGCCTTTTGCAGTGAGACACTTACTACATGACAGGTCATATTGGCACTGCTTGCTGTTCTTTGCTGCCTAAGAATTTTGTACCAGTAGTTATTGCAAAGTTTAAGTGTTAAGCCAAGAGAGGGTCTTGGCCCTGACACAGTTCTGGTTGATTGGATTCAATTTGTGAAGCGTGTGTGTGTGTGTGTGTGTGTGTGCGCGCGCACGCGCATGTCAGAGAAAGAAAGACGGAGACACAGAAGGAGAGACAGAGAGCTGGTTGTGGTATCTCATTCCTATAGCTGGGCTGTTGGCTGGTCTGGTTTGGGTTTCCCAGTTCTTTGACTACATTTGACTCTGTTGCCTTTTTAGAATAAGGTCTTTTATAATTTCCTCCCTTCCCTGCATGCTTTCTGCCCATCACTGGGTAAAGTAGAATTATTCCTAATGGGTTTTCGATTTGTTCTTTGGAGCCCCCGTTTTTTTAGCAAGCACACAAAAAAACTATTCATCTACATGGCTACCTTACACTAAACGTTCTTTGTTAGGTTAAATTCTACAGGCTGGGCAGCATAAACATTCAAGAAAAAAAAATTCATTGTACGGCCAGTTCTAAGAATCTGGCACCAAACAGTCCTCTAAGGTTTGTTTAAATAAGAAACGTATTAAAAGAGAGACATTTTTTATGGTGATGATGGCTTGGGCCACAGAAGTCACATATTTGAGTCCTGGTCATTGCAGGAGCATTAAGGAGCCTGTCAATGAAGCTTTCCTCCAGGGAAGAGCCAACTGGAAGATTTCTTGACTTTGGGAGTTGTGCATTTTTTAGTTTTTCTAAGGATAGCTTCCGCTTTTTTTAGGCTTAGCACATGTCAATACTTGAGGAGAGGGTCAGAGAAAAGCAGCTGGAAGTGAAAATAATTTGCTTTAAGAACTCAGGCAGTTATTCAGTGAAATCATACCATTCACTGACTTTCAATCAAGTGGATCTTAATTTTCTAGCCACTTCACTTAATTCAGTCTCCTCAAACAACTTCAGCACTAAGGATCACAGTGGGTAGAGTTGGGGCCAGGATGTTATTTTTCTATGCTGCACGCCCATGATTTTGTCAGTCCTCCTTTCCCTGCTCTGGGCCACCCACTCCCTACTTCTTCCTCTTCTTCTCAGACCTCTGTTCATTCCCACCCTGCTGCAAATCATTGCCTCGGTGTTCATTTAATTATGGAATTTGATATTATACTTTATATTTTGTACTGAAGCAGACATAGACTTACAGGATGTTTAGAACTGACGGGGTCATTTGTTCACTTGTTCGTTCATTTATTTGTCACATATTTGTGGTTTTATGTCAGGCAGTGTCTCAGGCCCCTAGTAGTTTTCATTCTGTGGGGTGTGGGGGGAATGGACATGCAGAGAAACCATTATAACCCAATCAGACTCTATAATGGAAGTGTGAGCAGAGTACAGTGGAAATGTAGGAATAATTTGTCACTTTTCTGGAGGAGACTGTGAGGTCTTCCCAAAACTGGCAGTGGGCAGGTCATATTCAGAAAGCAGGTGTAGGAATAGTGTTTCCACTGGAGAGAACCACGTTCAGGGACCACTGGGAGCATATATATCACTGCAGGGTGTACTGTGAGCAGGGAAGCCACTGCCAGTGGCCCTGAAATGGTGGGATAGCATCTTGAAGGAGCTTGAATGCCATGCAGGGGCATTTAGATTTTAAACCAGCGGCAGCGGGAACATCATTGAAGACTTTTGGACAGATTCTTTATGTTAGGATGATCCCTCTGAAATCAAGGGATCTGGATGGAAGAGGAGAAGGAATCGGTGAGATCCAAGTCAGGGAAATATAGAAAGAGACTAGTGTAATAACCTGGGCAGCGGATGGAGGCCTGAGCTAGGGCAGTGACTCGAGGCATAAAGGAGAGAGATGTTCAGGGCTGCAGGATGAACTGGGTGGGGAGAAGGAGGAGTCTAAAATGAATCCAATTTTCTCTGGTTTCATTAATTGGAGAGATGGTTGTACCGTTCATCTATGGGAAATCTGGATAATTACAAGAGAGGTTTAGGGCCTGAATGAAATGATGAATTTGGTTTTGTGCTTCTCGGGTTTGGACTGAAGATACAGAGTCTAGGAAAAATGGATGGCACCGATGTGAGAGAAGTCTGAGAGAAGAGCACGGCTGGAGTTGTAGAGTAGTCCACATTTAAAGATCTCATTACAGATTGTCTCCTCCACTCCAAATAGATTCTAGGTCCTATAGCTAGATGATTTAGAAGGTCTAGGTGAGGCTAAGGATCTGTTTTTAAGAAGCTAGAGCTGAGAAGCACAGGCCAAGTCCCACCCTATTCCAAGCCAGAGCTAGAGCCCAGGTCCACTGGGGTGGGATGACTTTCCTGAGGTCACAGAATTCCCTAGAAGCTAAGTGAGGCTCCAGTTTGCAATCCACCGTCCTTTATCTTCTGCAGTACTCCACTTCTCCACCAGATCCCTTTGTCTTATTTAGATTTTAGAACACTGAGGATGGTCTGCTCTTCTGTAACATGTGATCAGTTACAATGGCATATCTGGCCGAGAGGTGGAGCTGGTTGATTGAGACAGAGATCTCTCACAAGTTCATGCCCCTGGTTTCCTAACAATCCTATCTTGTAGAGCACCCTCATCAGTAGAGAAAATGTGTCTATTAGGAGCTCAGTCTGAAAAAAAGCTGCTATTAGCTTTTTGTGGAATCTGGTCTTTGATCTAACAAGTTCCTTATATAATCTGGATCAGGGAATGGAAAAATGCTTCTATTTTTGTAAAGTGGTGCTTAAGGGGAGAAAAGTAGGCCCAGGGCAGCCCAGGTGGCTCAGCGGTTTAGCGCCGCCTGCAGCCCAGGGTGTGATCCTGGAGACCCGGTATCGAGTCCCACGTCGGGCTCCCTGCATGGAGCCTGCTTCTCCCTCTGCCTGTGTCTCTGCCTCCCTCTCTCTCTCTTTCTGTGTGTGTGTGTGTGTGTGTGTGTGTGTGTCTTTCATGAATAAGTAAATAAAATCTTTAAAAAAAAAGAAAGAAAAGAAAAGAAAAGAAAAGAAAAGAAAAGAAAAGAAAAGAAAAGAAAAGAAAAGTAGGCCCAGAATCTACGAGTCTTCTTACAAGAATTTATAGATGATACATAAATAAAAGACAAGAGCACTGTGTTTAGGAAACTTAGAAGCCTATGGGTTGTGGGAGACCTTATTAATGACCACCTAGATTTCTCTTAAGTTCTCTCCTTCAGAGAACTCACCCCCTTGGGATTAGTCACGATCATGTGATTTGCTTTAACCAAAGAAAATGGTAGCATAAGCATCATGTATCACATCTGGACAGAAGAAATGTGTAGAACTTTCCATCCTCCACACTTTTTGCCCCCACCCCAGCAAACCCTGAAGCTTTACGTTGAGAAGGCAGCGTCATGTTAAAACTTCTGCCAACCCGGACCAGGGACTGACTGAGATGATCAGAGCCCCTCTACTGATCAATGTGGACAATGTAGCACAAATAAGAAAAGCCAAAGCTACTGTTTTAAGCCACCGAGATTTAGGGGTGACTGGTTTACAGCAGCATAATTTAGCTTAATCTGACTAATGCACTGATCTATAGGAAATATGCCCAGGAAGTAGGCAGCTGATAACACAAACCCCGAGGTGCCACCAAAGGAAAAGATTTCTGCAGGCTAGAGTAGTCAGAGAAGGCAATACTGGCCAACTGGAATAATGGGACATAGACCGGATGGAGTTCAGCAAAGAAAAATTCAGGGTTATGCACTTGGAGCTAAAAAGTGAACATATTCAAAGGCAAGGTGCCAACCACTCAAAAGCAGTTGGCTGGAAAATTGAAAGTATAGCTTTAGTGGATAGCCAGTTGACCGGGAGGAATTGTCACAACCCTGCAGTTCTGATGATTAAAAAAAATGCAAGCAGAGAACTGTGGCAAATGAAAAGCATGTCTGTATCATGAGGTAATTGCTACACAGCTCGGCACTGATCTGAGCTGTAACAGAGAGCTGGGGTTGGCTCTGGTCTCCATGGCTCAATGGGATTGAGAGAATGTGGAGAGAGTTCACAGCAAAAGCCAAATCGCCATTCAGTGACCAGCAAAGAGGGGCTAGCAGACCTGGGATGATACCACCTAGAGAGGAGACGCTTCTGGATGACTTAAGCAGCATGGGCAATGGACATGAACTCCAGACAAACCACTGCTTGGAGGGGGATGGCTGCTTTTCCTCTGTGGCCAAGAGCACACCCAAAAACGGGCTGATTAAAGTTAAACAAAAGGAAGAATGTTCTTACCCCAAGGGTTGTTCGACACCAGATAGGATTGGAGATTTCTCTCTGGAGGAAGTTACAAAGATCAATGTCCTTTCGAATATAATGGATTCATGAGGTCCTTCCTGGAGCTAGGAAGGGTTGGAAGGTTCTCAATCTCTTTCCTGCCATGACCCAGATGATGATGGATGATGTCCACCGGGGCCATCCTCCCATGGGCGTGCGAACATTTTACACAACATCCAGCATCCTACTGACAGCTGTATTTCTTTCTTTCCTCTCAAGAAAACATACCGGAAACAAGGGAGAGCCATATTATGATCGGGATAATCTCAAATCCTCTTTTCCTCTTTTTTTTTTTTTTAAGTTTTTATAAAAAGGTAAATGTTTTGTAGATGTCAATATTTTGACTACTGTTTGTAAAAATAACTTGTGATATGATCATTCAACACTTGTTTAACAAATAATGATTGAGTGATGGGTGTGTGTGTGCACACAGGAGGGTGTTCAAGGCTAAATCAGCACTCAGGTACCGGGCAGTGTGATAATGCTGTGATAATGGGAAATGTGATCCACTGGGAGACCACAGAGAAGGGCTGATCAGTCTCTACTTGGAGGCACGGGGAAGGCTTCCAAAGGAAGGTGTGTACGAGCTGAGATCCATAGGGTAAATAGAGGAAAGTTGGTCAACAGATAAGGAAAAGCAGGAGAGCAGAGGGAACTGCATGTGTGAAGGCTAGGAGGCTGGATGCAGAGGGAGGAATAGACAAAAGGAAAGATGTCTGGACACAGCCCTGGGGCTGAGGGGACCAGGTGATGGCAGGAGACAAGGGTGTTTGGTGTGCAGGAGGCAAGATGCTCAGGGTCCTGCCAGCCGTGTTAAGAAGCTTGAGTTTCATCCCAGGAGCAGAGTGAGGCCATAGAAGTGTTTTACGCAGGAGAAGGTCATCATCAAGTTTACACTTCAGAAAGGTCACTCTGGCTGCCGTGTAGAAAATTGGTTAGAGGGGCTTTGATACTAATCTGGCCTGGATTTGAATCTACGTTCTGTATTATTAACTATCAGATTTTCGACAAATGAATCTCACTGAAAATCAGTTTCCTCATCTGTGAAATAGCCATAACGATGTCTCTCTGGCAGGGTGGCCATGAGGGTAAGCTTAAATAATGTATATAAAAGGCCCATGAAGTGTCTGATACTCTGATACGGGCACTCAACAACACTGGTTCCCTTCTCTACGAATTAATTCATTGTCAATTAGCAAATGATAAATGCACTTGACACAGTACAGAATCAAATACTTTTTTCATTTGAGAGTGATGTATGCATGAGTGGTTTCTGCAGTCCTTTTAAAACTGTAAAGACCAGACTAGATTTTCCTTCAGTCCTTTAATCATCTTTGTGGTTCTTTGTAGAACACTCTCCAATTTTTCAAAATTCCTCTTCAATTGTGGAGACCACGGCTAGATTAGTCACCGTAGAGAATTCATTATAATTAGATCAACACTGTGCAGTCGCTCGGGCGGCTGGCTCAGCCATGTAAACCCAGTCAGCCGGTCCCCGTCGACAAATAGGTTGTGTTCCAGGAGTTCATTAGTAAGTTGGTTGTTTGGAACACAGAAAGCCTTTCCCCATAGAAACAGAATTATAGATGGTGGCTTGTTTCCCAGGCCAGTGCACAAAAATCTATTTAATGCACATGCAGCTGAACCAGGGCCTGGCAATAACAGTCCCTGAAGCCCTTGACTTGCTTAAGCCCCAGTGGAGGTCCTAGTTCTATGGAGTCCCCAAAACCTCTGAACAGTGAGCTTCCAAGCCTGAGCCCTCCGACAGACATGAGAAGTGGACTGAGAGCTTCTAGAGGGAGGGTCATTTGCAGCATGATTGCAAATGATCTAGGCCTTTACCTGCAATTGTGCTACTATTATATAAGCAAGTAATCCAGAGCTATCTTATAAATGCATCTACAATATGTTGGATACTTTACCTAAATTATCTATAATCCTCATGATAATTCTGTAAAGAAAATATTCTTCTGCTCATTCTTCTCATCTTGCCAGCATCTTAAAATTGTGCATGGCCCAGGGATAGGCAGGTAAGAGGTGGCAGGATTGTTGTGGGAACCCTGGCTTTCTGGCTTGCAAAGCTAAGAGCTTTTCACTGCACAACACTGCCTCCCAGTGGAGAGTGCTCAGCACATAACCCAGCATCACTAAACCAACTATGTACAATCTCGGAGCAAGTAACAAGTTCTTCATTCATACATCCAACAAAGAATCTTTGAGTGCTTCCAATGAGCTAGGCCTTGGGAACGCAAAATCGAATTAGACTTGGCGCTCTCACAGAGTAGTTGGGAAAAGGAACAAGTAAATCAATGATTGAAATCAATGAAACAAGGATATGATCAAATTAAAAAAAAAAAAAAAGATTACACAGAAAACCAGAAGAGAGATTAATAGGACTAGGATGATCATGATGGTAAACCAAGGAGGGCTTCCTGGAGAAGGTGATATGAGCTGAGTTTTGATGCATGAGTTGGAGTTAGATGTAAATCTATACGACAAAGGGTCAAAAAACATTCTATGAAGAATGAATGGCATGTTTAAATGCATAGGGATATGAAACACAGCAAAAATATGTTAAGCATTTCTTTGACCCATCTGCTTTTGTGATAGGTCAGCACCATGCAAAGATAGAGTAGCTGATAGCCTATCTTGGGAGATAGACAGTGAAAATAGTATTTAGCATATCTTTAATTTGCTTTACTTTCATATTGATGTTTTTAGATTTTTTATATCTTAAAAAAATAGATCTGTGGGTTTTTTTCCTGTGAGCTGTTTGTATTTGTTGATTTTTCTATCGGGTATTTGTTATTTTAAAAAAATTGATTTGTAAGAAAATGAAAAAAACGGACTTGAAAAGATATTGAAGCTTTACAATAGCCAAGATATGGAAACAAACTAAGAGTCTATTGATGGATGAGTGAATAAAGAAAATATGTACAAAATATTATTCAGCATTAAAAAAGAAGGAAATCTTGACATTTGCTCACTTTGGGGCATTATGCTAAGTGTAATAAGTTAGACAGGAAAGGGTAAATACTGTATGATCTCGCTTATATATGAAATCTATGAAAGCAAAAAACCAACCAAACTCAGATACAGAGAATAGATTGTCGATTGCTAGAGGCAGGAGGAGGGGGTGGAGAGGTACAAATTTTTAGTTATAAAACATAAATAAGTCCTGGGGAGATAATGTACAGCATGCTGATGACAATAATAGTACTGCATTGTGTATTTGAAAGTTGCTGAGGGAGTAGATCTTTAAAATTCTCATCACAAGGAAAAAACATCTTCAACTATGTGTGGTGATGGATGTTAATTAGACTTATTGTGGTCATTTTGCAATATACACAAATATCGAATCATTATGTTGTACATCTGAAACTAACACCATGTTATATATCAATTATATCTCAATAAAAAATTCATTTGTAAGAGCTCTTAATTCACTATTTATATTTTTTTTTTCTAGAAGGGTAGAGGGGGAGAAGGAGAGAGAGAATCTTAAGCAGACTCCACGCCCAGCTCTGAGATTGATGCGACCCTGAGATCACAACTTTAGTGGCAATCAAGAGTCACACACTTAACCACTTAACCACCCAGGCACCCTGATCATTTATCTCTTCATTTACAAAATAATCTTCTTCTAAAAACCTCCTCTGACCCTGATTATTTTTTAAAAATTAGATAGCCTTTTTACCTTTACAAGGTTGCTCCAGCTGAACTTTGTCCTGGTCAGTGTAAGGAGTATGGTAGTGTTGTTGACCACATTTCTCAGGGTGCCCTGTAGCTTTCACCCTCCTGGTTGGGAGCTGAGAGCCAGGATAACTGGAAGAACCTGGGGCAGAGACCGGCTTCCCCAAATGGGAAAGAAGTCTAAGAGAGCTGGGGTCCCTGCACTGGGGCGGCCCCTGGAAAGAAGGTGTCCCTTCGCACTGGCAGGATGTGGCACAGAGACCAAGGACAGAACCAATTCTAAGTGGGCCTGGTGCCACCTCACTTTGCCTTTGTCTCTTGAAGGAGGATCAGGAAAAGACCTGGTGCTAAACTCGCTGGCCCTAGGAGCCTTGATGCAGGCTACAGCCAAAAGGGCCGAAAGGGCCATGGGGAAGTTGCTTGGAAAGAAAGGACAAAATAACAGAGCAAACCTTCCCGTCCCCTAACACCCTCCCCATCGCCCCAAAAAACAAAGAAAGTAAAACAAAGGCCACAAACAAAATTTCAAAGCACATGAAGAAAACTAACACACTAAACCAGAGATAATTTAACGACTAATATAAAACCACTGGCAGCCTCCCCACCAGTCTCTCTTTTGAGTGTATTAGGACTAATCTCCTTATGCCTTTAACTCTGTTCAATCACTCTACGAAGCTCCAGACACCCAGGTCACACTTCCTCTCCTGCCCTCCTAATCTCCACACATGTATCACACTTTCCTCATTTGGTCCACATCTCCCATCTTTCCCCAAAGCCTGAAACCCTTGAGCCCTTGAGCATTAGCAAAATCCTCTATACCTCATTCCTGAATGTTCTCAGCTTCTTGCTCTAGACAAAATATGGATCTCCCTTGAGGTCATGGCTTCCCTGTTGTCTTTTTCCCAAGGCCCTACACCGCTGGTACCATTAATCCAGGAGAGGTCCTCCTTCCTCCTCATTGATGCTTCTAGCCCATTGCCCTGCATCCTCCTAATCCCACCTGGCTTTAATGGTTACTGTATAGCAATTCATAATTATTCTTGGAAGGCTAATTATCAAAATCACAATAAAAACAGACATTGGCTCACTTTTTTATGAAAGGCAAAGATTGCAGTGCTGTTACTTTATCTTCCTTCTCTGATCATTGACTTCAAGAAATTAAGATTGTGTCATAAATTCTATTATCTAAAATTTAGCCTATCAGAAAGGTGCTAACTTGTAGGGCTTGATATTGGGCTATCTTAAATTAACCAAATTGCATGAAGCCATTGATCTTGAATGCTGTTTTAAGAAAACCTAGATGAAACCACTAAGTATGATCATGAGGATCTCATTCACTGGGTGCTCTCAGCAAGACATTGTTCTCAGATCTCAGGATCAGAAATTGTGCTTTTTATGAGCCCATGGTTTATTTTTATCTCATGAATCCAAATGTTTTCCACTTTATAAGACTAGTTCCCAGACACCTTAGAATACATTTTATCGATGTTTGTTTACATCCTTGGAAACAGTCTTGAGCCCATCTGGAAATGAGATGAAATAGGAATCAATGTGACAAGGCAAAGATGTCTTTCAAGTCAACAGTGGTTACCTCTAGGGAAATAAGTGAGGGTGGAAAGAGCAAAGAATGAAAGCAACTTAAAAAAAAAGATTTATATATTTTATTTGAGAAAGAGAGAGAGAGAGAGAGAGAGAGAGAGAATGAGAGAGAAAGCAAGCATGGGGAAGGGGTAGAGGAAGAGAATCTTGAGCAGACTTGCTCCTGAGCCTGGAGCCTGACATAGGGCTCTATCTCACCACCCTGAGATGATGACCTAAGCTGAAACCAAGAGTCAGATGCTTAACCAACTGAGCCACCCAGGCACCCAAGAGTGAAAATAATTTTTATTGTTTATTCATCTATGTTATTTGAATTATTTGAGTATGAATTTGTATATTATTTGTAGAATTGAAAAAAAAAGTATAAACTGAAAAGAAAAAAATAGAGGAGAATATATTCAGGAGGTGAGAAGAACTTCCTAAGTAAGACATGAGATCCAGAAACCATACGGAAATAATGGATAGATCTGAGTCAAAAATTTAAAACCTTTCTCCAGCAAAAGACATTTTAAAAAGTGCAAATATCAGTAACAAGTGGGAGACCATATTCATAACAAATATTCTGGACAAAGATTCATAATCCTAACATAAATGAGCTCCAACAAATCAATAAGAAAAAGAAAAAAAAGGACAATAAAAACGAGCAAGGGATTTACACAAGTATTTCGCTAAGGAATGAATTACAAGGGACCTAAAAATGTATATTAATTGGACTAATAATCTAAGAAATAATGATTCTTTATTTCTTGTCTCCACCATCATTTCTTATTGGATCCTTGAGTAATTTAAAAGCATAATACTTACAGTCCAAGTCATTGGGTATTTTAAAATTATTTTCATGATTTTCTAACCTAGCTCCACTTGACTGTACCTTTAACACTGCGTACCTCACAAAGATTTCTTTTCCCCTGGCCCCTTTTATATTTATATATAATATAATATACAGTACATATTATATATAGTACTTATTGCTTGCTGATAGACTACCATTTATCAAGGCCATTTCTCTTCCCTTCTAAGCTCTGTGGCTGTTTTTATTTTCTGTCCTCTTCCTAGAATGTTACCCCCAGGACAGCAGGAATTTTTGCCTATTTTGTTCACTGATGTATATTTCTAGTGATTAGAATAGTTCACGATGCAGAGTAGACACTCAGTAAATTTTTTGCTGATGCATGAATCAACTCCAAGGTTGAGCTCCTTGAGGAAAAAATTACAAAAGAGAGGCATCCATGGCTTCAAAAAATAAATTTCCTCTCCACTGAATCTTACCAGGATTTTCCTATCCTCCTTCTCTAAGAGAACTACAGCGCTCGCCCATCGGCCCAGGGATAAGATTCTTGCCCCTCAGCTGGAAGAGTCACCCAAGACACAGCAGCCATTTTCCCCACTCCTAGCTGCCTTTCCCTATTGTCACCCCTGGAGCCTCTGGCTCAGTCCATTTGCACAAAAATTTGCTTTGGAAAGAGGACTTCTAGCCCCAAAGGTTGCTTTAGTTTACAAATACTCTGAGAATGGAACTCCTTTATACTGAAGACATTGGCTTTTAAGCCTGGGTTATGTGGGAAAGACAGAGGGCAGAGGCTCACGTGACTCAGGAAAGAGAATACGCACATCATCAAATATTGTATTTATTTGATTTGGTTGTGATAGTGTATTCATATTCTATCCTTTCTCCATGGAATGATTCAGAGTGACTTCCCAAGATACAGATATCTAAGCTCTACGAGAGCAGGGACTTGGTTTTGTTCATACCTGTATTCATAGCTAGGCCTGGGACATGGTAAATTGTCAAGTGTTGGTGGAATGAAAGAATGAGTGAATGGTAACACACTTTTCTAAACTGAATGAAAACTCAAATATTGGGTGAGTAGTTTGGATTTTGCCTGAGCTAATTAGGTTTTGATACATAGTTGCCAAGTTCTATGGGCATGATACCTGTGTACACAGGACCCAAATTAACTAAGTCTGTATTATTTTTTCTATGATTCCCAAACTGGATACTAACCAACCTCTGGACACAGAGTGCCACAGGGAGTTCTGGCTTCCTCAGTTCTGTCTTGTGGTTTAATGGGCACTGGACTTTCAAGGTCAGGTTAAGAAGAGTTTGCCTGAAGGAATTATTGTGTGCACGTGTGTGTGTGTGTGTGTGTGTGTGTGTGTGTATAGGAGCTTGGTTGTCCATATCTTTGGTTGGTCTCAGACTTTGAATTGAGTTCTATGTTTACTCATTACCATATCCCATTTGTGACTACTACTAAAAATCTAGCAAGTAGAGCCCAACAGGATCTTTGAGGAAGAGCAAAAAAAACCCTCTCTAAATACAGAAAGCCTCCATCTCCCCCAAAAGATTATATCCACACTTAGTATTGCCATTTAGAAACAAGTACATGTGTTTAGAATCTTGTTACAATCTCTTCCACTTGGGATCTGCTTTCAAATATCAAACTATGAACGAGGTGGGTGCACAAATCTCTAAGACATTAGTGAACTGTAGCTTTTTCCAAAAAAGGAGTCAGATCTCCTAAGGTACAATCTAGACCTACCTCTATGTTGTTGGATTGCCTTCATTCTCCACTATTGATGCAAAAGGTTAGCTAGCTAGGAGTGTGGGGTTGCTCTAGGGTGTGAATGGAGAAAGTTTAAGAAAGACTTAGGGAAGTATCACATATCTCTCATTGACATACTAGGTTCCTTCACAAACACCTATTAATGAGGAATATGTTGCTGTGCAAGTAACTGGGCTCCACTTAGCAGGAATTAAATGGTTTGTTCCCTTTCAGAGTTAGCTATTAATTTTTTTACAGTTTTCTTTCTCTGTGCCCTTCCCTCCCTTTTTGTTTCTTGATTTAAAAAAAAATAATCCCTTTTCTGATATCCTAGGAAATATCCTAATATATCCTATGTAATTCCGTTACAGGTAGCAAAGTTCTGACTTCAAAATGAATTGTTGAATCAAATTCTGCACACTAACGAAGGAATTATTCTACAAGCTTCTGCCAATAGTGAATATGCCAAAATTATGCTACAAACACATTTCTCAGAAAAACCAAACAAAGGAAATAGGAAGGAACAGGCAAAGCCCTTTGTTTTCTCTTTTATTTCCCCCTGTTGCCTAATTTTCAGCTCTTATAAGGTCATTTGAAAAAGAACAAGATTCTTGAGACTTGAGCCTCTGCTTATCTGATCATGTTTTTTGTAGTTCCTTCTCCATCTTTACCTTCTCAATTATGGCTTGTGCTCACTTAGAATACGAACAATGGGGGGATCCCTGGGTGGCTCAGGGGTTTAGCTCCTGCCTTTGGCCTAGGGCGTGGTCCTGGGGTCCCGGGATCGAGTCCCGGGATCGAGTCCCGTGTCAGGTTCCTGGCATGAAGACTGCTTCTCCCTCCTCCTGTGTCTCTGCCTCTCTCTCTCTATGTCTATCATAAATAAATAAATAAATAAATCTTAAAAAAAAAATACAAACAATATTGTTACCAGATGGCCTTATAGTGGCATCACCAAATGGGTCTTTTCTGTAACAGCCTATAATAGGATTCTAAAACACAGCTAATAATTCTCAAAGGGTTTAGTTAGCACTGATGCCATCTTACTTGGAGAGGTGGAGACTTACTGTATTTGAAGAGTTTTGGGTCTTTCTCAAAGGAACTGTTGGCTCCACTGGCAGGGAAATCACAGAGGCAATGGGGTAACAAATGAAAATGAAATCTTCCATTCAAAACATAATGTGGGCCACTTCCCAACCTCCCAGTCAAGCAAGTTCCCCTCTTTTCTATGAGAAGGGAAGCGGTTTTGGCTAAGCAAAGATGGAGATGGTGTGGATGAATGTAGGAGAGAAGGAGACAAACAGACAAAGGGGGAAGAATGGAACAGAATTTCTATGCCCTACATGCTGCTGATTCTCCCGGAAATGGAGCTCGAGTCTACAGTGAGGGCCTGAGGTTTTTTTTCATAGATTGAGCTTTATCTTCTTGGGCTCTCTCTTCCTTGGCCTTGCTACCTTCATGCCTTCCAGGCTCCCTCGTCCACTAGTCCCTTGCTCACGGGATGTTGTGGCTGAGTTCATTACTATAAGAAAGAACACATTCAGTTTCCATCTGAGCACTTCTGCATAATTTTGGGGAAATTCAAGAAGAGATAAGAAAAGGGAACAGAAAAGAAGAGCATAGTGCTTTAGGTCTCTGTTTCTTTTTTTTTTTTTTTTTAAAGATTTTATTTATTTATTCATGATAGACATAGAAAGAGAGAGAGGGGGGCAGAGATACAGGCGGAAGGAGAAGCAGGCTCCATGCCGGGAGCCCTACGTGGGACTTGATCCCGGGGCTCCAGGATCACGCCCTGGGCCAAAGGCAGGCACCAAACCGCTGAGCCACCCAGGGATTCCCCCTAGGTCTCTGTTTCTTAATTTCCCTTCAAGAAATCTCATCAGTTGAGGCTTCATCAATGGGTGAGTAGCTTGGATTTTTGCCTGAGCTAATTAGATCTTGATATGCAGTTGCCAAGTTCTCTGGTTGGGCATAAAACCCGAGGACGCAGGATCTAAATGAACTAAGTTTGTATTATTTTTCTATGTTCTTTTATTTCCAAAAATTTAAATCAAATTCACAGAGCTTTGAATAAAACAGTACACCAGCAAAGAAAATAAATGCACTGAAAGTGAAGAAAAGGAACCTGCTGTTTGATTTACATCATTTTATTAACGGGTTAGTCAACATTTACTCAGAGCCTACTGGGCACAGAATGTAATAGACGCGTGGGAAAACTGCAAAAGATACGGGAAGATATTTTTTCTGCCTGTAAAAATCCAACTAATTTAGTCTAATGAAAGACACCAACTAAAGACATCTGAGAACAGCTAAGAATACAAATAATGGGAACCTGGTGATGTTTGCTAAGGACACATTAGTTTCAGTTGTCCAGGATTGCTAATGGCCTGGTTCAATGAGTATATCCTTAGACCCATGTTGCAATGAAGCATTCCGCTGGGGGATGTTGTGCATCTCCCTGGCTAAAATCAATCTAACAGCAGACCTCACCTCTCTTAGTCACTACAGGAACATCCATCTAGCTGAATGTGGTGCCCCTAAAGGGCTGATTTCATACCCATAATACCTGATTCTATTTAACTGATGACACAGTCGTGGCTGCTTGGGGATTTTTTTGCCACAGGCTCTGTGACTTTATCAGCTCAAGACACTTCTATCTCCTTTAAAGTCAGAGGAAACAGAAGTGACACTTCGCTCTGAAGACACCACTGGTAACACTCAGTCTCACTGAGCTATTTGGCCAGCTCACATTTTTGTGGATTTTATGTGAAATTAGGCGTCACTCCGGATAAATCTGATTTTTCAAGGGGAGTGTAGCTTCCTTATCTGTGCTTCCTGCTGGCAGAAATCTGGAAAGCTGCCAACAATCTGGCCAAGAACTCTGTTTTGAATGAGAACGTCTACAGGGTGCCTCCTGACTTGTCACTAGTGTTTCTGGATCCTTCAGGAACTGTTGTATTTAACTGCCAGTTCTTTTGTGTGGACTGTGTTTGAGGCCCACTGAGTGGCTCTGAGCAACGACTCTCAGAACACCTGTGTACAAGGACCGACTTTGTCTTAAATTCATTGTGAATCTATCTCTATCTATTTATCTATCATCTATCGATCTATTATCGATATCATCTATCATCAATATTTTTTTACAAATAATAATAAAATAAATAGAAAAAATTCAGTGAAAAAAGAATCCAAAGACATACAAAACACAAACTCATTTCTTTCCTTCTTTTTTTTTTTTTTTTTAATTCAGCAGACCTAAAACTATTCTGCCAAATTGCCATTAAAGTCCTAAATGCTTACTTAGTTTCTGTACTTACCTCATTGTGGACTGGTTACAAACAATTCACAGGACAGAAGAGGAACTGTTCCCTTGGTTGTAGTTTGAGCAGCATCAGCTTAAAAGATGAGGGGGCTGTGAATTATTTTCAAAGTAGGAGCCTTTCAACTAATTGTTGGAGCACCAGACAGCAGACTCCTTTTAGTTGATTTCATGTAGCTTTTTATTCTGACTTAAATCAGAGCTTGCAACTGTGAAATCAACCATATTTGTCTCTAAAAGCCAGTTGCTGTCTTTCTTGGCCTTCCAGCTGAGATGCAAGCTCCTTCTGGGCCCTCCCATTGAACTATTTAGTGTAATGTCTTCTCTCTTTTACTAAACTACAAGGTCTCCTTCTACAGCGCTCAATGATATGGGGAGGAGGAACAAAATGATAAAGTAATGCTAAGTATATACTCTGGAAAACACATAAGCACTTTGCCTATCAGATTTATAAACATTGCTGAGAGTGTCCCAGGAAAATTAGCTCTCACCAGTCAGTGTCTTCACAGGAGAAAGAGTGGTGGATAAAACAAGAATGGAGAGAAAAGATGCATATACTCAGTCACTAGAGTTTATTTTGTGTGCAGTTACTTGTCTTGCCACTTCAAGCCTAGTGAGGGTGGGAATCACGCAGGTTATCGCTCCCCACAGGGACTAAGATAGGCTTAATGCTTGCAACTCAGTCCTGATAGCTGTTTAGTGACAGCCCGGCCACAACCACCATGTGACATGCAATCTTTTCTTTTCTCTCCTCATTTTTGCTCATAATCTTTTCATTCAACGAATTGGGTTTGACAGTGATGCTTAATTTTATTTGTTCATTGTCCATTCAAGGGAGCCTGGGTGGCTCAGTCGGTTAAGTGTTTGGTCTTGGCTCAGGTCACAATCCCAGGGTCCTGGGATCCAGGTTGGTGTAGGGCTCCCTGCTCAGCCGAGAGTCTGCTTCTCTCTCTCCCTCTGCCGTTCCCCCCAGCCCTATCACCCCCACCCATGCTCTCGCTCTCTTTCATCCAACAAACAAACAAACAAAATCTTTTTTAAAAAGTCACTTGCAGTCACAAGAGCTGATATAATAGTAGTTAAAACTGAAACCAGGGGCCTGAGAAAGAGCTGCAAATGTTTGCCCAACCTTGGCTCCCCTGGTTGGAGGGGTGCCCTGGGGCCCCATGCATGGTGCTCTTAGAATGCCCGTGCATAGCCCCCAGCGAGGGGAGGGTGGGGGGCAGTGTGCCCGCACCCCTGCCCCTCTCACCTGCACTTTGCCAGTTGGATCTTCTGCAGGCTGGGGTGGGGTGGTGGCTTGTGACTGCAAAACTGCCTCACAACCTCTTCCCCCCAAGCTAGGAGGCGTCCAACACCTGCTGCCCGCCTGGGAGTTGAGGCCCCACAAGGATCCCACTGGATCCTTTTAGACCTTAGGTCCCTAAGTGAAAATGAGGCAGAGGGAACCTAATAGCATCCTGTTGTTCTCCTCTGAGGGCATCAGACTTCCAGGGAAAGAATTCGACCAGCGTTTTGCAGTCTTTATTTTTCTTCTTTGCAACTTCGGACACTGCTGACACTCCCCCTTGAAGCCCTTTTGGTTGGTTTGCACAACCTCTAGCACCTCTTCACCTCTTTCCATTCCCTCTCAGGCTCCCTCAAGGATGTGGTTTCAATGATTGCTCCTTACACATCCATGACCCCAGGCTGTGGCTCAGTTTCTTTCAAGCCGTAGCTGGTTGCCTTTTTCAGTGATTGATTGATTCATTAGCTCACCCATTCATTCATCATCCAACGCTGTACAGGAAGCCTGAAGCAAATTCTCCTGATTCAAAACAGCCTCAAGGCTTAGGGGAGCCTTCTCTCAGAAACCAGACAGTCTGGTTCAAGTTCAGCCGTATACCTGAGGTCCTTAGTACTTGCCCCTGCTCTAGAACTTTCCTCACTGTTGATATTATTGTCTGGGATGTCTGCCTCTCACACTAGACTATGAGCCCTTGAAGGTAGGGACTGTGTTCTAGGAATTCTTGTAGACTCGTAATATCCAGAAAAAGGTCTCTCAGTGTTATTGAATACATTAAAATCCTATGCTATTTTACTTTACATGATTAATATTTTATAGTTTGTAGCTTTATCTTTGCAAAACTCTTTGGAAGGAAGGACACTGAAGATCAGATCAAATGATCCTCTTGCAAGGGTGTGTGGTGGAACACAGTGAGGAGCAGCCACTTGGTCAAAGACCCGCGTTCAAAGCTTGGCTTTGTCACTATGTCACTTCACCTTTCTGTAAAACAGGGCTAATAATCGTACCTATTCATAGTTTCTTTTTTTTTAAGATTTTATTTATTTATTCATGAGAGACACAGAGAGAGAGGCAGAGACACAGGCAGAGGGAGAAGCAGGCTCCATGCAGGGAGCCCGACGTGGGACTCAATCCGGGGTCTCCAGGATCACACCCTAGGCTGAAGGCAGGCGCCAAACCGCTGCACCACCTGGGCTGCCATAGAGTTTCTGTGGAGGGTCAAAATAAGGTGGAGGAACACTTAAAATAATAATTGACACATGGTAAGACTTCAGTAAATGCTACCAATTTTTGCTGAATTTCATACAGTCAAAAAATTCACCACGTTTTTTAAATCCTTATTTTGTGTGCACTAAGAAGAATGCTGGCGATTATGACATGCCACTGATTGAAAAACCCATTCTCAATCCAGAGATGCTAACGTATCGGGGGAGAACATTTTAGAATCAATAAAGTACGGCATTATTTTGCCTTATGTAAAAAAAAAGATCACGGACAATAAAGAATGGGCTATGGGAGAGTATTTTGGGAACAGAGGTAGGAGAGGCTGGTCCTTTGCTATATGAGGATATAAAAATGCAAATATCATTTCTTCCATTTCAGATGCAAGATGCAAGCCCCTGGAACCCTGCTGCACATGGGGAAAGATGAAGATGGAGTGTAATTAATACAAGCTCTCCTCTCAAGCACAGACATTTGCAGAGCTAAAGGAGGGTCAGAACAGGGGAGGAACACATCAAAACTAAGCTTCTCTGAAACGAGAAGCACTAATTGTAAAATAGCCTATATAACTGATCGCGTCAGGTTTTTCAGCAGTTGGTAATACCAAGAAGAAACAAATTGCTAATGCTTTTTAAGGCCAAATTCAGATCAATGGGTGAAGCTCTGGACCTACATCCAACTCAGTGCCCCCCCTTGGGCCATTCAGTGGCATCAAATCACAGTCCCGTGTGGGGCTTCTGTTTGGAATTTTGAACCTCAGTGTGTGAAATGTGAGAATACTATTTTAGATGCAAAGGCAGATCCTGGAACACAGCTGAAATAATCAATGCAAAAAAAAATCGCAGGCTGAAAGTCTTTCCTTTAGTAGAGAATTTGCGACATTAGGTTTAAAAAAAAAAGGAACAAATGTCAAGGGCGGCTGGGTTAATGAGTACAGAGAGTACAGCTGCTCTTACCTCTGGAGACGAGAGCGCTGACGTGGATGGAGCGTGAGCGGAAAATTAGGGTGGTGATTGCAGCAGCCCCTAACGGGCACTTACTCCACATCAATAGATAATGGGGTGTGATTGGCACCGCCTGCTGAACAAGAGATGCTGGACGGTAATTAGAACGTTGGCCCTCGTCAAAATACAGTAAAACAAGGAGAGCAGTGATTACTTAAACCTGAAACTACAGTCCACAAGATGGCTTTGCATTTTAAATTCTTTATTGTTTCAGTGTTTATTAAAACAACAAAAAAACAACCCAAAAGCCATACAAAATTAAGATGCTCTATAATAGAAGAAAACATGAGATGAGCCTGAGCTGTCTGAATAATGGCCAATGTTTAGAAATGTGCTTGCTCCATAAATTTCAATGCGCATCACGGTGGAGTATTTCTTTTCAGAAAAAGATTTCTTTTTGGTAAATGGCTATCTCCGGATCTCCATCTTATTCCACTGTATCGTTTCTGCACTGAGGCAGAACTGACCCCCGTATCATAGTATCAACAGAGACATGACTTCAAGGCGTGAACCGGGCTTTCTATTCACTGAGTGCAGTTATGTAAGTTATTTTTAAGATAAAGTTGAACCGAGCCTGGCTTCTTTTCCATTTTTTAATTTTTATTTATTTATTTATTTATTTATTTATTTATTTATTTATTTATTTATTTATTTATTTATCTATCTTTTCCATTTTTTAATTTATTTATTTTTTTTCTTTTCCATTTTTTTAAAAAAGATTTATTTATTTGAGAGAGAGCACGAGTGTGTCCATGGGGCGAGGCAGAGGGAGAGAGAGTCTTCAGCACGGAGTCTGAGGTGGGGTTTGATCCTACAACGCTGAGATCATGGTCCTGAGCCAAAACCAAGAACCAGTCACTCAACCGACTGCACCACCCAGGCACCCCAAGCCTTGCTTATTTCTTTTGAATTTTTCAAAGCTTCTTATGTGTATTAGGATTTAAGTATATTACCAGTCTTCTAACATTCCTAGTAGTCTTCTAGGCCTTAATCCTACAGAATGGAATTTACCTTTTTTTCCCCCTTTACATTTTAATTTAAATTCTAGTTAACATATAGTGCACGATTGGTTTCAGGAATAGAATTCAGTGATTTGTCACGTACATACAACACCCAGTGCCCATCATGACAAACATCCTCTTTAATACACACCATCCATGTAGCCCATCCCCCACCCACTTCCCTCCATAGGGCCTCTCAGTTTGTTTTCTATCATTAAGAGTCTCTTATGGTTTGTTTCCCTCTCTCTCCTTTTTAACCCTTTCCCGTATGTTCATCTGTATTGTTTCTTAAATTCCACATATGAGTGAAATCACATGGTATTTCTTTCTCTGACTGATTTATTTTGTTTAGTATAATACACTGTTGCTCCATCCACATCATTACAAATGGCAAGATTTCATTCTTTATGATGGCTGAATAATAGTCCATTGCATCTTCTTTATCCATTCGTCAGTCAATGGACACTTGGGTTCTTTCCATAGTTTGGCTACCATTGAGTAATGCTAGGCTATAAATATTGGGGTGCATATATCCCTTTGAATCAGTATTTTTGTATTGTTTGGGTAAGTATCTAGTAGTGCTATCGTTGGGTCATAGGGTAGCTCTATTTCCAACTCTTTGAGGGACCTCCATACTGTACTCCAGAGTGGCTGCACCAGTTTGCATTCCCATTACAGTGCACAAGGGTTCTCCTTCCTCTGCATCCTCACCAACATCTGTTGTTTCCTGTGTGGTTAATTTTAGCCGTGGAATTCACTTTTTAAAAATCACACTTAATTTTTTATTCTTCATGTACTTAGCATATTTTGCCTTTCTGATCTAAGTAATAAATGACCTGTATCTTATAGTTTTATTTGTTGTGAATGAAATCAGCAAGAAAGAGAAAAGAACACTCTAATTGGTCAGGAGGTCACTACTAACCTAAATTAGGTAAAATTGCATTTAAAAAATTATTCTTGGGGTACTTGGGTGGCTCAGTGGTTGAGCATCTGCCTTTGGCTCTGGGTGTAATCCCGGGATCCTGGGAAGTCCCACATTGGGGTCCCCATGGGGAGCCTGCTTCTCCCTCTACCTATCTCTGCCTCTCTCTGTGTCAGTCTCTCATGAATAAATAAATAAAATCTTAAAAATATATTCTCTGGGGATCCCTGGGTGGCGCAGCGGTTTGGCGCCTGCCTTTGGCCCAGGGCGCGATCCTGGAGACCCGGGATCGAATCCCACATCAGGCTCCCGGTGCATGGAGCCTGCTTCTCCCTCTGCCTGTGTCTCTGCCTCTCTCTCTCTCTCTCTCTGTGACTATCATAAATAAATAAAAATTAAAAAAAATATTCTCTAATTGTACTCATAAAAAAGTTTGATCATAGTTTTTCATATTTGATGAAGGAAAAAATGATTACTCCAGAAGTCAGTCATTAAGTAGACAACAGAGTAAGGAACTTAGTCTTCAGATTTTAGTCCATTTTATCCATTATCCACACTTATGTATATATGCCCCCCCCCCCCCCCCCGCCACACACACACACACATACTGTTAACAGCCAGTGCTTCTGGTCCATTTGCTGAATTGCAATTTGTAGGACATTTTATGAGATTAGTTCAAGTATATTGATAAACATAGCTTGGAATACACTCTTTTCTTATCCCAGGTAAATATTCTTATTTACCTGATGGACTTTGATTCTTCCCATTAGAAAGTAAGGGAACTCCAAGCAACTAAAAATTCTCTAGAAGTTGTACACACCGTCTAAATGAAATTATGGTTTCATAAACCCTAGGTATCTGATTTTTAAAAAATCGTTCTTTAGAAACTATGCATGCTCTTTGCTGCTTTTATAATTGTTGGATCACCATAAGTGTAAATGATTCAGTATATACTTGGATGTTTGATTTATGAACTTTTGTGATGGATAAGCATGCTTGCAGTCTTGCAATGATTAAATGGCTGTAATGTTGGCTTGAACATCTCATGCAACTTTATTGGCCTGTCTACTGAAGAGTAACAACCATGAAACACTGTACTTGCATTAGAGTACATGAGTGCTCAAAACCTTGTATAATGGATCATATATGGAGAAGCAGCAACAATTAAAATTACTTAATATTATTAGCCATTCCTTTACTGTGTTTTTCACAACCTTAGGAACTGACAACTAACACTCAGTGAGCATCAGGCATGGAGCTATGCACAATTTATATGCACTATCTTAGTTTGCAGAACTACCTGGTGGGGTAGCTGCTATTAGGTATCTCAGGAAACTGAGACACAGACATGAGATCACACAGAGTTATCAGTGAAGGAGTCAAGATTCAGACTCTGGTCTGCTAATCTTACCATTAAGTGCTTATTAATGTTAACAAAAATCAACAAAGTTATTACTTGAATTGGTTGAAGTTTGGAATGTTTTGTTTTTTTGGCTCACTTACCCTCAAAGTTACTAATAGTCATGATTTAGACGGTGTGATGGACCTAAAGTTTTTAATTTTTTTTTCTGATTCTTTTTGTTTTCAGGACATCTAAGTGTTCGATTTCAGCTTTAAGCAAACACAATTATTTTCACTAAGAATAGTTAGGCTAGACAAATTGGCTTAGCCTCTTCCTGAATGGTATTGAATAAAGCTGGTTAACGTGTGGCATGTAGATACCTAGCAGAGCGCTTTTTGTAAAGCAAATCATGCTTAAATACAGGACTGGTTTGTCTTTGTAAGTACTAGCTCTCTGCTGTCTTCACAAGCGAGAGCAAAGCCACGGAGATGTGTCGCTTTCTGTAGGTGGCTAATAGCTTTTAAAAAGTGCTCAGTAACCAGATTAACAAGGCACTATTATTATGAACTTGTCTTCTTGCCTCATTTCATCCTAGGGGATTGAGCTGTATTCCCGGTTTCTAAAGCACCTAGAGACTCAGTCCAGTCCCATTCACTCTCTTCATGTCCTGGGTTACTAGTCTTTCATTTTCCCAACTAACACTTGCTAATGTCTGCTTTAAAATTCCCAAACCTGCCTTGTATTGGAATTTTACAGTAGATGATTCTTAATGAATCACCTATCACACAGCAAGGGTGATCTTTGGACAGAACCATCTGTTTAAGCATTACCCTAGAGTTTCCTTCAGGGTTACTTTTGAAATCATTCCTTTAAAAATGTAAAAAAGGTGGGCACTCCCTATGGGCTGCAGCCTGCATGTCCCACAGCCTCAGTCTCCGTGGTCATCTCCTCCAGGCATGGCAGAGGGCCTCGCCTCATTATGGAGGCAGCGTGGCACAGCACTCTCAACTTTTTTTTTTTTAAGATTTTGTTTATTCATTAGAGACACACACACACACACACACAGAGGCAGAGACACAGGCAGAGGGAGAAGCAGGCTCCATGCAGGGAGCCCGATGTGGGACTCGATCCCGGGACTCCAGGATCACACCCTGGGCCAAAGGCAGGCGCTAAACCGCTGAGCTACCCGGGGATCCCCAGCACTCTCAACTTCATGCTCCACATTTAAACTGATGATGAGACCATTCTAAAAGGCTTCCAGTCCATTTTCCAGGAGCAAAGGATGACAGAGTCTACCCAGCGGGCAAGACCATGGTTATTTAGCAACCTACATAAACCAAAATGGTAGCTCTGCCAATTTGAGAATTATCCCTAGGGGTTGGTGGTGTTGGACCTTGGGTTATGACGGCAATTCACAGGGCCAAGAAGTTGACAGTCTTTTGAACAAGGTAGAAGAAAGAATGAAAGAACTGAGGACAGTATTGGGCAGGGGAAATGATTACCACCCACAGTTTGAGGAAAGGCCATAGACAGATACTGGCCCACAGATACAGGCCCAATGGTGGCCTGCTTTTTTCTGACGTAAGTAAATAATGTATGATGAAGATTCACCTTATAGAACATTAAAATCCTACATTTGAAGCAATTTGGAAATATTCTCAATCTTAGTGGGGGTGTTAACCCAGCAGAGAGTGATTTGGGAATATGTAGGCCATGTAGGTGGTGGAAAAGACTACAGTGGCAAAGACCCACTCATTCTAGTGGGTGGAGATGGGGGCATATTATGTGAAATTATCAAACTGAAACCAAAGGTGGTCACTATGGTACAGAGTGACCCAAATGATGGTCCATGGATGTGAGAAATACAAGCGAGGGATGCTTGGGTGGCTCAGTTGTTGAGCATCTGCCTTTGGCTCAGGTCGTGATCCCAGGGTCCTAGGATTGAGTCCCGCATCAGGCTCCCCTCAGGGAAACTGCTTCTCCCTCTGCCTAGGTCTCTGCCTCTCTTTCATGAATGAATACATTAAAAAAAAAAAAAAAACATGCAAAAAATGTAGTGATGCCTGAGACAATCTTAAAGGAGACTGGTCTCAGTTTCTAGTAGAAGACTGTATTAAGACTGTATTCCAGTGCTGTAGAGATGCCAAAGAAGGGAGAGACTGTGATTATGTGATTAATGATTTGAAAGCCATTCCAATCTCTACATCTCCAGAAGATTCCACATGGGAGTTTCTCAGACTGATTCTTGACCTCTCAATCAAAGTACTGAAACAAGATGGGAAACGTATTACACAGAATAACTGTCAATTTGATGAAAGCCCTGTCACTCCCTGAACCTCTTGGGTGCCAGTATTGTCCTTTGGGATTCTGAGATCGGCTCTTCCAATCACTTGGAATGTGGATATTTTTCAGTTTGCAAGAAAGCTGAACCTTGAAGACCAGTATCTCCTAATCATGTGTGCAGTAAAGAGCCCTCCTGACCTTCATCTGCTGTGCATGACATTGAAATGATTCATGCAGTTGTGAATTCCTTCGTTTTAATTATTTTTAATTAAAAAAAAGCAAATGGAAAAAGTATTTTGATGAGGTTGGGTGCTACTTTTTAAAAGTCAGCTAAAGGATGATTACATAGCACAAGCAAAGGCTGCTAAATGCATGGAACCCATAGAATGTGATATATGTTACTTTTTTTAATGTGTGGGCTTTTTTTTAGTTTGGTAGATTTCAAATTTGGTCGTTTGGAGGCGTGAACATCATCGTTTTGTCCTGGAGGAAAGTTCTTGATGGTATTTCTTTCCCAAGGAATTGACTTAGATATTAAAATTTGGTGCTTATAAGAGAGTTAAGAAAAAAAAAATAGCAATGCTTTGAATAAAATTGTGAGAAAAAATGCAAAGATTATTAATACAACTATCACTTAAAAACAAATTTTTGTTGTCCATATGTAGACAGGCAGTAGAACTAGTTTTCAGTGAAAACATTTGGAAACACCTTGCAGACACAAGGTGTCAATGGCTATTGCTAACAAAATGTGCAACTAAAAATTTCTCCTGTGTCTTTACCTATAGAAACTTTGTTTCAGGATTAGTTCTGATTTTGACTGTGTGGAGTTACTGAATTTTAGAAGAATGCACTTAATACTTTTGTTCCACCTGGACCACCCACAAGCATATTCTAAAATACAGGCAAAAAGGCATTTACAGAAACAAGGACTGAATCCCCAAATGGCAAAGCAACTAGTTCAAGGTTACTCAATGAGTCTGACAGCTGTCCTGGGTCATGGTCCTACATGCTTGCCATCAGGTTTCAAAGGTGACCTGTGGTCGGGTGATAGTAACACACTCTGCACGATCTGGAGGTCAGTAAGGACTTTCCTGAAAGCATTTGGGGCGAGGGGATTTAGAGCTTATACAATTAACAATTATACTTGTATATATATGTGTGCCTATAAAGTTTTAGCTACATATAAAAGAGTTTTTCTTTTCCTAAACCTATAGTGTATGGAATAGAACACAATGCTGTTAGGTAATTCCATAGAAAGAAGTTTCCCCAGCCCAGAAAGTTGAGACACATTCATTGCATGTTATATCCCCACTGCAAACATTCTTGGTGCATCATGAAGCATATTTACATATAAAGGGTTGAAAAGTCCTGTAGTAAAGAAACACCTTTAACTCAGTAGTCTCTGAATTTGGTTACTAACCATTTTTCCCTCAATAGCATGAAACTAATCCTCTTTTTTTTGCAGAATACTTTTTTTTGGAAAGGCTGTTCTTTATTTTTTTTTTTAAAGATTTCATTTATTTATTCATGAGAGACACACAGAGAGAGAGAGGTAGAGACACAGGCAGAGGGAGAAGCAGGCTCCATGCAGGGAGCCTGATGTGGGACTTGATCCCGGGACTCCGGGGTCACACCCCGAGCCAAAGGCAGATGCTCAACCACTGAGCCACCCAGGCGTCCCGGGAAAGGCTGTTCTCAAGGTCTATCAAGAGTATGCTCTTTAAACATGGTACATTTTAATGAGATTAAATCTTAAACAGCATAAAAACTTGCCAACAATAAAGAAAACGTCCAGGATACAGCTTGTGAAAGTAAAAATTTTATTTTGTTTGATTTCTCAATGTATAGTTCAATATAATGCCAGTTTTTATTGGCAAAAATTTGGTTCCACTGAAACTCCATGATGCTACAGAGAGCTACTACTTTTTCCAGGAAGTAAACAGCTGGAAATAGAAAGCACAACTTTCTAGCAGCATGGCAACTTATTAAACTGCAGACCTAACAAGCCTGCAACTTTTATACTAAAAATGGCACAAACATGAGCTGGTGACAAAAGTGAGAAATGGAGAACAAGATGTGAACACCAAAAGGAGCAGTATAGGTACTGTGAAGACAACAAAAAAACCAAATATAGCTGTAAGAATTTTTAAGGATAATTATAGAAAAGGGAACCAAATGTTTTACTCAAATGTTTTTTAGAGCCTTTCTGTAGAGATACAAATATATATATATATATTTATCCAAAAATATGTTTTATACAGATAAATGCTTCTCAATTAAAGATGGGACCAAAGCTATAGTTATAACATAAAGCACTGTCTTTTGTAAGACTATTTATCCAACTGAATTTTCAATTTCTTTAAGATTAGTGCAGTAAATGTTTCCAAATATAATTACCCGACATTCTTTTATAGATATAAATTAAGTAGGCATTATTTTTAAAAAGGGTTTGCAGGTTAAACAATATTTTTCTAAGATGCTGTGCATATCGACCTTATAAGCCCCATTAAGAATCATTATTAATAAACATATCAAAAAGGGCTATAGTCGTATTTGCTTCTTTATAGTAAATATTTAATTTTCTGATTTTCAGTTTACAAGTGTTGAAAATGCTCAAGAAAGGATTTTACTTCACAGGTACTTTTATGTTCATATATTTTTGATTCAATATATATGGCAATAACTCTCCACACATTGTAACCAATAGTATGTTGTGGTTGTTTTTTAAAATGGGGATGTAACATTAACAACCATTACCTATAAAATAAAGCACACAATTATTATAGTGAATTTACAAATCTTTTTTCCCAGGTGTAAAGACTACAAAAATTCCTAAAAATTAGAGAACACTGAAAACATATTAAAGTTTGACTTCCAACTGTATAGTATTTCCATTTTACCCTGAAAGATAACTTAAAAAATATGACCTTGCTGGAAGAGGCCATCTTGCTAATACAAAAAATTGGTGAGAGCAAGAAATTTTATCACTGTTATGTAGAATTTTTGTAAATAGTTATCTCTCCAAATCATTAGAAAAACATTCAAAGATAAAAAACAAAATAGAATATGGTGGTGGTCCCTAAACTATTTTGAAGGCAGGTAGCTTAGTCTAAGCTAAAATATTTTTCTCACTCATAGTAATCATCCTTCCCTCAAATGCCCTTTAAAAAAATGCATGAAACAACAGTACAATAGCAAGAATCAAAGAGCACAAACTGTATTTTCAAGGACAGAAAAAATCTCTAGTGCTGAAAGATATAGTAAAAAGCAGATTTCTTTGGGGACATTAATCAATTAGATTATAATTCATTATGAAGATTTCTCTTTTCTATTACGGGGAGAGTCAGCTCCATTTGAAGTTACTGTTCCATTTACACCATTTTCTGAAAAGAGAAAAGAATCAGTGTTACTGTTTTTAATAAAGAAATCCAAATTAATATCATCTTTATACATAAAAGTACCTTCAGAAAAGTAAGTTTAAAAATCTAATAAATATCTGAATACCCTTAGGTAAAACTTATTTAGCAGTAATTAATCCTTACCAGTATTTAACCAATCATAAAATCTGGTAACACGTTAAACACAATGAACTAAAAGTAGCAAATTTTTAAAGATTTTATTTATTTATTTATTTGAGATGGGGGGAGGGGGACACAGGCAGGACAGAGGGAGAAAGAATCTGAGGCAGACTCTGCACTGAGCACAGAGCCCAATGTGGGGCTCAATCTCACAACCATGAGATCATGACCTGAGCTGAAACCAAGAGTCAGGTGCTTAACCAACTGAGCCACCCAGGTGCGGGCGGAAGGAAGGAAGGAAATTTACTTACTTACTTACTTACTTTACTTACTTTACTTACTTACTTACTTACTTACTTACTTACTTATTTATTTATTTATTTATTTATTTATTTATTTATGACAGATTGAGAGAGAGGCAGAGACACAGGCAGAGGGAGAAGCGGGCTCCATGCAGGGAGCCTGACGCGGGACTCAATCCTGGGATTCTAGGATCATGCCCTGGGCTGAAGGCAGATGCTAAACTGCTGAGCCACCCAGGGATCCCTAGTAGTAAATTAAAAACAACAACAGCAATATATTAATTACATCTCAATTAAAAATAAAGCATTACTACTGAAAGCAGAAAAAAGTGGAAGACAGAATACTCTAAAAAACAATTATAAGAATTTTAAAATAGTAGTCTTAAGAGTAGTGCTTTTGGTAGCAATAAACACTCTTTTCTCATTTGGAAACAAAGTTTTTGGGGATATGTTTCCTTACAAGACATAATAAAGTCAGTGTTTAGGATAACTCTTATGTTTAGGAGTGTTATATGGCTGCCTTCTTCAAGTTATTATGGAGATACCAATCTATTGATCAATTGATTGATTTATAGCTAATGTCAGACTAATCTTGCCTTCAAAAATATTCATCGAAGTTGGAATACAAAAATGGCTGTTTGAAGAGAAAAAAACAACCCAAGGCTGCTGTGTATTCTCCCATAAGGTATTTGCCAATTACTTGAATGTGCACGCATGAAGCAAGACTCAGAGAAATTAAACAGAAAGCAACTCCTATGCAAGTACAAAGCTAAACAGAGTACTGATTAGTTTCATAAAGACAGGAAGAAAAAAATTTGAATCTACAGTCAGAGAAGACAGACTGTACTAACGGTTGACTTTCTAGGAATGAGGGCAAACTAGAAATAGATAAGCTTTGACAGGACAGAAGGATCTACCCATATTCAATCCAGAGCCTCTATAAAGTCACTAGGACTTATATACATTTTTACATTAAATGTCCAGTATTCAATTAAAAATTACCAGGTATGCCAGAAAGCAAGACCAAATGACTAAAAGCTAAGAAAGAAATCTATCAGGAATAGATCTTTGCTCTTTTCAGCAGCACCAAGTGATGAGCATCTATTGAGACAAGTGGTACAAGCCCTGCAAGATGAGGGGCAAGAGAAAGCTCTACTACAAGAAGCACATGTATGAGCTAGGATGCTCTACCACATACACACAGGCCCAATCTGGGGAGGCAAGAAGAAATACCCTGCCTTGAGGCTGGATGTGGGGAACTTCTCTTGAGGGCTGAGTGTTTAAGTACCAGAAAGGAATTATCAGATATTGTCTACAAAGCATCCAACAATGAATTAGTCCACACCAAGACCCTGATAAGGAATTGTACTGTTCTCATTACAGCACACAGTATTGTGGTATGCGTCCCACTATGTACTATCTCTGGGCTGCAAGAAGGGGGCTAAGTTGACTCCTAAGGAGGAAGAGATTTTAAACAAAAAAGAATCAAAGAAAATTCAGAAGAAATATAACGAAAGAAAAAAGAATGCCAAAATCAACAGTTTTTTGGAGGTGCAGTTCCATCAGGGCAGGCTTCTTGTGTGCACTGTTTGAAGACCAGGCCAGTGTAGTGTGGCTGAGCAGATGGCTATGTGCTAGAGGGCAAGAAGCTAGAGTTCTATTTGACAAAAATCAAGGTCCAGAAAGCAATAAATCCTCCTCCCTCCTCTCTTCGACTCATATAATGAAGGTGTTTACTGTTGAAAAGAAAGGAAAGGAAAGGAAAAGAAAAAGATCCTCAGGTGATCTATATCTGGAGTTATCAAACAGGGACATTAAAAGAACAATGAGTAATATAAATAAATGAACAGATGGAGAATTTCACAAGATAACTAAAATCTTTAATCCTAGAACTGGAAAATATAGTAACTGAAAATACAGACTTAATAAATAAATTTAATAGCAGATTAGGCATAACAAAAGAAATCAGTGAACCAGAAAAAATACTTAGATTGAAATTTAGAAAGAAGGGATGAAAAATGCAGAAGGCATGAAAAGATATAAGACAGGTATAAGAGTTTAACACATATGTTGGAGTCCCAGAAGGAGAGAGAGAATGTGGCAAAGAATATATGAAGAAATTATGGTCAAGAATTTTCCAAAATGATGAAAGAAGCCAAGCCAAGATTCAGGAAGCTCTACATGACAGAGAATAGGATAAATACAAAGAAAATCATACTCAGGCACATCATAGTATAACTGCCAAAAAACAAAGACAATAATTATTAGATTGGATGAAAACAATTAAATCCAATTATATACTACTTAAAAGAAATGCAATTTACATTTGAAGACAAAGAAAGGTTTAAAGTAGAGAAATACAGAAAAGATACATCTTAACATTTTACCAAAAAAAAAAAGTTGGTGTAGCTAAATTCAGACATTTACTAGAGATGAAGATGGACTTTCCATAAGAGAAAAGGACAAATTCAACAGGAATTTGTAACCCTAGATTTAGATGTACCTATAATACATGTTCAAAATATTTAAAGCAAAAACTTATATAAGCTACAAGGAAATGTGGTATCTCCTGCAATAACTGATTGAACAAACAGAACTCCATCTACCAAATCAGTAAAGATATAAAAGATTGAATAACACAACTAACAAATCTGACCTGATATACAGCATAATACCCAGCAGATTCAGAAAACACATACTAAAAAAAAATAAAGATATTATTTATTTATTCAGAGAGAGAGAGAGAGAGAGAGAGGCAGAGACACCGGCAGAGGGAGAAGCAGGCTCCATGCAGAGAGCCTGATGTGGGACTCGATCCAGGGTCTCCAGGATCACGCCCTGGGCTGCAGGCGGCGCTAAACCGCTGTGCCACCAGGGCTGCCCAGAAAACACATACTTTAGAAGTCTAAACAGAATATTTACCAAAACTGAACACCTGGCTGAGCCATAATGAAAGTCTCAACAAATTCCAAAGAATTGAAATAATTCAGGAACAAAAAGAAAACTAGAAAATGCCCACGTAGTTGTAAATTAAACAATGCATTAATACATGATGTATGGGTCAAAGAAGAAATCAAATTGGAATTGTAATATCCTGAACTGAATGATAATGAAAAAGACATACCAGAATTTGTGAAATTCAATTAAAGCACTGCTGAAAGGGAAAGTTTGTCTTTAATTGCAAGTAATTCATGAGATGGGCAGAAAATCAATGATGTAAAGATCCATCTCAAGACAGTAAACCACAAATAACAAAACAGCAAATCAAGACCAAAAAAAGGGAAATAGGAACAGAAATCAATGATATGACTAAGAAAATCAATGAAAAAAAGCCCATAAATGTTAGTTCTTGGCTGATGGCAAAGAGAGACAGAAGGGCATAAATTACCAACACATGAAATAAAGTATCACTGTTCTACACAAATTAGTAAGAGGGCAGTATGAATAATTTTACCAATACACTTGCGAAGTTAGAGGAAATGGACAAATTCCTTGAAAAACACATTTCAGAAGAGACACAATAAAGAATAAAAATCTGAATAATCTTATCTATTAAAGAATGTAAATCTATAGGTAAATATCCTACCCTAGAGAAGATTCTAAGTAGCTTCACTGGTAGATTCTTCTAAACATTTAGGTAAGAAATAATGCTGACATCACACAAAGGATAAAACTGCTCAATACTTTTTATAAAGTCACCATAACCCTGATACCAAGATCTGATGAGAATACAGCAAAAACAAAAACAGGCTAAATGGAGGCCGAGTTTTTATATGAACACAAGTGTAAAAATTACAACAAAATACTGAAAACACCAATCTACTAAAAATGATGTATTATCATCAGCAACTTGAATTTATGCCAGAAATGCAAGACTGGTTTTACATTTGAAAATAAATGTATTACAAAAAAATACACATCAATATCCATTATGAATACAGATATAAAAATGCTCAATAAAATACTAGCAAACCAAATCAAACAACATCTAAAGAGAATTATATACCATGACCAAATGGGATTTATCCCAGGAATACATTGTTGGCTTAATGTTCAAAAATCAACTAATAGTAATACATGATATCAATAATATGTAGGACAAGAACTATTTGATGATCTCAGGAGATGCAGAAAGTGCAAGTGACAAAATCTAATATCCTCTCATGATAAAAACACTAACAAACTAGAAATAGAAGGGAACTTCCTTAAGCTGATAAAGGCACTCACGAAAACCCACAGGTAACATCATTAATGGTAAAAGGATGCTTTCCTAATATCAGGGGAAGATGAGGATGTTTGGGCTTACCACTTCTACTTAACATTGTTTTGGAGACTCTAGCTAAGGCAATTTGTCAAGAATATGAAATAAAAATCATCCAGATTAAACAGGAGGAAGTAAAACTATTTCTATCTGCAGATGACATGAAAATGCAAAGGAATCCACTAAAAAAAACCCAGTACTAAATAATAAAAATAAAAAGTTCAGCAATGTTGCAGGACAAAAGATCAATATGGAAAAATCAATTGTGTTTCTATATATTGGCAATAAACAATACAAAAATGAAATTAAGAAAGATAATTCTATTTAGAATATCGTCAAAAAAAGAATACTTAGGAATAAAAAGAAGTACAAGACTTATACACTGATAACTATAAAATGTAACTAAAAGAAATGAAAAGGAGAATCCAAATAAATGGAAGGACATTTATGATTCTTGACAGATTCAAAGTAATCCATATGAAAAGCCCAGCTGGCTTTTGGAGAAATTGACAAGCTGATCCTAAAATTCATGCGGAAGTGCAAGGGACCCAGAATAACCAAAGCATGAAGAAACCTAACAAAATGGAGGACTCACACTTCCTGATTTCAATACCAACTAGAAAGCAACAGTAATCAAGACCATGTGGTACTGGCATAAGAATAGGCATACAGATTAACAGAATAGAACTGAGAGTCCAAAAATAAATTCCTACTTTTTGATCAACTGATTCCTCTCCCCATTGAAAACAAGTTATTTATTCGCTCTGTAAGTAGCTGATCAACTTATTTTCAATGAGAATATCAGGGTAACTCAATAGAGAAAGGTTAGTCTTTTCAACAAATGCTGCAGGGGACAACTGGATATCATATGCAAAAACAATGAATATAAAATGGTGCAGCCACTTTGGTATCAGTTTAGCAGCTCCCCAGCAAATGTTAAATATACAGTTACCATTTGACCTAGCCATACCATACTGTTCCTAGGTATATACTCAAGAGAGCAAAAACAGGTGTTCAAACAAAAACCTGTACATAAATGTTTACAGCAGCATTATTCATATTAGCTAAAGAGTGGGAACCCAAATACCCATCAACTAATAAGTGGATAAAGATAATCTGGTATATTTACACAATGGAAAAAGTATTTGGATATAAACAGGAATAAACTATTGGTATTTACTACAACGTGAATAAAACTTAAGTACATGCTAAGTGAAAGAAACCAGTCACAAAGGATCACAATATATGTATGTCATGTCCAGAAAAGGCCAATCCACAGAGACAGAAAATAAATAAACTGAAACATGTACTTTAAACGGTGAACTTTATGGTATGGTATGTGATTTAGATCCCAACAAAGTGGTTATTATCACTGAAAGTAGTTAATCTAGGCAAATGCAAATATATGCCATATTCATAGGCTAAAGTGCTCAATTCTCCTTGAAATGATCTACAGATTCGATGTAATTCCAATCTAAAATCCCAGCATGATTTTTTGGGGGATGGGGGGAAGGTGGAAATTGACCAAGATGTACTAAAATTTATATGAAATGAGCAAAGGCCCAAGAACTGCTGAGACAAGCTTGAGTAGGATAAGGCTAGAGGACATAAACTATCAAATATGAAGACTTTTAAGGAGCAAATCAGAGTTGATATATTTTTTAAAACTGGAACTTCTGTTTTACAATTTCAAGTATAACACCAACTACAAGTTGAAAAAATTACTGCGATGTCAAAGTATTTTCAATTAAAAGCAAGACAGAAAAGAGGTTAGATGCAGGTTCAGAAATGAAGGATCAAGCAATCAAGTTACAGAAAAAGCTGCTCTACTTGGGACTAAAGGCAGATGGGAAGGGGCTAAAAAGAGGTTTTGTTTTTTAAATATGAGTAAGATGCTTGAAAGCACAAACTACTTCTTGCTAGGTTAGTTATTCACTACTAAAATGGCCAATATATATTGGTCTAATGGAAAGCTTAGGAGAAAGAATTTTGGGGACAGCTTTTGGGGAATAACTGACTCCAGGGAATCAACCATCTGTCAAATGGGATAAGTTTGTGTTGCCTCTGATTTTGCTAAAAACAGAGTAACATTTTCTTTATAAGATTTTAGGGGTAGCTGGGTGGCTCAGCCGGTTAAGCTTCTGACTCTTGGTTTCAGCTCAGGTCATGATCTCAGGGTTCGGAGACTGAATCCTTGCTGGGCTCTGCACTCAGCACAGAGTCTGCTTGTCCCTCTCCCTCTGCTCCTCCCCCTGCTCATTGCTCTAATAAAAATTTTTTAATTTTTAAATTTTGATTATTTTAAATTAAGTTTAGAATAAGGCCCCATAACATTTTTTAAAAAATGTTTTCTATTTCAGCTTTTCCGCTGCTTACTGAATACAAACCTGTTCCTTTTCTAGAAGACCTGCCTTTAGTTACTGTTGGTTTCTTCTTCACAACTGGTGCCTGAAAAGTAGAATGTTCCCTCCACCTCCGAAGCTGAAAATTAATGAACTTCCACATCATGAATGCTTGGGTAATGCAAATGGATGCCAGGACAGCAATTCTGAGAATAAATAGGTTAAAAAACAAAAAAAAAATTAGAGTATATTAGAGCAATGCCATTGAATGGGTATTCTATCTCGCATTGATAGTATTAACTTGGTGCTAAATTCCCACTGGTGATACGATTACATTAATAAACAATGATTTCATTAATGGTTAATTTCTAAATTCAAAGAGATCCTTTAGTATTTCATCTGAGACATATGCTACTGCAGCAGGTTTGAAATCCAATGACAGTGTTCCCCCCATATTTGTTTATTTTTTAAAGTTGATTTACATCATAAATGGATAATATATATTATATAGGAGTAAAAAGTGAGAAAAATGTTAAATTGACTGTACCTTACAGCTAACACATTGAAGTTCCCAGCACTGAAATCCAGTTTCTGATTCTCTGCTCTTGCAAGGCCAAAGCCAACAGTGAGTACTGAAAGAATTAAAGTCAGAAGTCTTCCCAAAACAAACAGAACTGCCCACAGAGAAAACCTGGAAGAAAAATGTCCCAAATCAAATTGATTAAATTGTAATGATATGAAAAGATTCTAACAGGATCAGATTCCTAATAAGTAAATGCGTATTAAAACATTTCTTATTGTACTGCAAAAAAGATCCTGAAGTATAATGTTTGGGATATGCTATATATCACATTCTTGGAGATACATAACATAGCTTATATAAGATTTTAGAATATCAAGTAAAGAAATAATTGATTTTTTGTTTAGCTGATCGGTTTTATTTTTATTCTATTATTTTTTTAAAGATTTTATTTATTTATTTGACAGTGAGAGAGCGTGCATGTGCACAAGCAATTGGGAATGGCAGGGAGAGAGAGAAGTGGGCTCCCCACTGGGATCATGACCTGAGTGAAGACAGATGGTTAACCAACTGAGTCACCCAGGCATCCCCAATCTCCTTTTTAAAATATAACTATTGGGGTGCCTGGGTGGCTAAGTGATTGAGCATCTGCCTCTGGCTCATCTTTTTTTTTTTTTTTAAGATTTTATTTATTTATTCATGAGAGACAGAGAGAGAGAGAAGCAGGCTCCATGCAGGGAGCCCGATGTGGGACTCGATGGGGACTCCAGGATCACGCCCTGGGCAGGTGCTAAACCTCTGAGCCACCCAGGGATCCCCAATAAATAAATAAAAACCTAAACCCCCCCCCCCAAAAACCATCATTAATGATCCTCAAAGCTACTGGTATATAGAACAATTTTGAAAAATGCTGGCCAAAACAAAAGCTGTCATGTGAACAGGACACCCAATTCCTACTTAATACACCTTGTTTTACCTTTTTTCTTTCTTTCTTTTTTTACAAGTCATACGGCTCCAATTCTGTTGTTGTTGTCTTTTTAAAATATTTTTATTTATTTATTCAGGAGAGACACAGAGAAAGAGGCAGAGACATAGGCAGAGAGAGAAGCAGGCTCCATCTGGGAAGCCTGATGTGGGACTCGATCCTGGGACTCCAGGATCACGCCCGGGCCAAGAAGGCGGTGCTGAACTGCTGATAGGCGTCCCCCAATTCTGTTTTCAGTCCAGTTTTCCCACAGAAATATTTTAGCATCTTTTGGACTATATAATCTATTATATTATTTTGTTTTTTTCTTTCCCTATTCTTCTAGTCACTTCCCTATTACTTTTCCTCCAAAATAAAAACAGGCATTAAACAAAAGGACAATTATAATAGAACAGTAAACCCAAAAAAAACTTTAAAAGTACATGTTCCAATGTAACATATCTCTACCTAAGATGAGACTCCAATTTAGAGATTAAAATACCCACCTGAATTGTGAAGTTGTTTCACATTAAATTAAAGCTACTACTGGGTACCTAGGTGGCTCAGCGGTTGAGCATCTGCCTTTGGCTCAGGTTGTGATCCTGGGGTCCTGGGATTAAGTCCTGCATCAGGCTCCCTGCAGGGAGCCTACTTCTCCCTCTGCCTATGTCTCTGCCTCTCTCTGTGTGTCTCTAATGAATAGATAAAATCTTTTTTAAAAAAAATAAAGCTACTACTAAAAGGGACACCTGTGTGGCTCAGCTGAGCATCTTCCTTTGGCTCAAGTCATGATCTCATAGTCCTGGGATCGAATCCCACATCAGGCTCCATGCTCATCAGGGGGTCGGTTTCTCCCTTTCCCTCTGCCCTTCCCCTCTGCTCATGTTCTCTCTCTCAAATAAATACAATCTTAAAAAAAAAAATTTAAAGCTACTGCTAACAGCTCACAGAATGATATAATTGCCCCCAGCATAGACCTTGGCAATAGCACAGTCCTTGGCAACACAGACACTGATTTTAATTATACAACAAAGAGAATGGCTAAACAACTTACCCTTTCTGATACTTTTCATCACTAAAATAAAACAGGCGGGAAATATGGAAGAGAAATTCAACAAAATAATGTAGCACCAGAAGAACAAGTCCTAGATGATTCAAGCTGTTAAAGGAACATATTTAAAATGTAAAGGTTAATTATCAATTAACATAGACTGACACAATATCTACCCAGTCCATTTATACATCTAAGCAAAAGCCCAACTCACTTTAAAAGATAAGCCCCGGCAATGTGAAAGAGGTAAAGACCAATGTAGACAAGCTGACGAGGAATATCTTCCTGTAAATAGAGAGATGCATTATAGATTAAAACAGGCTGAAACACTTCCGTGTACAGCACATTGTACTGTTTCATGAAAATTTTATTACCGATTTCACACACACATATATACATTAGATTATGATGTAAAACCTTATTTTTCATCTTGAGTTACAGTCACAAATGTTTGTAAAAACTGAGTGTTAAACTCAATAAACTTGTTCATTTATGAAATGCGTATACATCTCATTTCTGCTCTGGTTTTTGCTGTGTTCCATGTATATAAGGGACATAGTTATAGTAGCCTGACATATATAGTATAAGGCTATATTAAGCCTGGTTAGTACTATTCGTGTACTACAGCTGCTAATTCCAATTTTTAAACAGAGGGTTGATATCAAGTGGACTGAAATGCGTTCCTTTGGAACGTCACTAAACTCATCTCTGGAATCTAGTACAGCTGAGTACAGGTCTCTATTGGCTCTCTACTACTTCTACTTTTCTATAGAGTTACTTCTCCAAATCTTCAGAGAAAGAGTAGAGATTTTATAATTATAGTTTTGAAATTGAAAATTATTCTCAGGATGCCCGGATGGCTCAGTGATTGGGGGGCTGCCTCGGGCTCAGGTGGTGATCCCAGGATCTGGGATCGAGCCCCGCATCAGGCTCCTGTGAAGAGCCTACTTCTCCCTCTACCTGTGTCTCTGCCGCTCTCTCTTTCTGTTATCTCTCATGAATAAATAAAGCTTTAAAAAAAAAAAAAAAGAAAATTCTTCTCTAGTAAGAATGGTACAAAGATCAAGTATTAGAAAGGTAAAACATAAAACAGTTGAATAGTACTATATATGGTACTGTTTTGGGACTCTCAGGGGAAAAAAACCTAAGATATGATACCAGTTTATAGCTGTCTTCCAATTGGGAGAGAAAGGATCTTTGAAAATTAGCTGTCTTAAGATTCTCTCCACATAATTTTCAAACTTCCAATGAAATATTTCTCCTTACAAAATGAGAGGGCACCTGGATGGTTCAGTTGGTTAAGAGGCTGCCTTCATCTCAGGTCATGATCTTGGGGTCCTGGGATCAAGCCCTGCATTGGGCGGTCTGCTTCTCCCTCTTCCAATGCCCCTCCCCCCAGCTCATGTGCTCTCTCTTTCAAATAAATATCTTAAAAAAAAAAAAAAAAAGGAGAGAGGGAGAACAGAGTGAAGACTAACATGCTGAAGTTCAACCATACGGGAACCTTTTTCTGTTCTTGCCATCATTTCAGAACAGGTCATCTACAATGTTATAAATGTAATTTCATATGCTATGAATACACGTGTCACTATATACACATGATATACAGGTTTCCCAAAGTGTGGTGTTTATATCATTCATAATGTACAACATGATTTTAGTCCACAACAAAATACTTTTAACTATAATTTTAAATAAAGTATCTTAAATTAAAGTAGCATGTAAATGAATGTTATAGGAAATACTACCATATTCCTTCAGATGTGTTAATCTATGTTCCACACTTCTGAGGAAAAAAGAGACTAAGGGACTCTTGATACTTATAACAAAAGCTTCATAGTTTCTTAATTGCTGACTCAACACTAAACTCATTTTATTACATAAAAACTTGTTTAAGTCAATGTAGCCAATTTGCTGGAATAACTGCTGGAAAAACTTTTACAGAATATAACTTCCTGGGGGGGATTAAAAAATTAATTTTAAAGGAAAAAAACAAATTTTAAAAATACATCATTTAGTAGAGAACCTAAGCTGCCTATTTCTTCCCTTTCTGACAAATCTAAAAACACTATTATAAATTACAATCTACATTTCTGAAAACTATTCTGCTTCTCTTGTATCTTTTTGTTCTTAAATCTCAATCTAATTAGGGAAAGTGATGTTGAAGTTTCTTTTTTAACTTCAGGTTCAACTCTGCATTTTAGCCTTGCTCTTGTTGACAATCAACTGAGTCAGTAATGAAGAGTAAAATAACATCACCAACTTTTTTTTTTTTTTAAGATTTTATTTATTCATGAGAGACAGAGACAGAGAGAGAAAGAGAGAGAGAGAGAGGCAGAGGCACAAACAGAGGGAGAAGCAGGCTCCATGCAGGGAGCCTGATGTGGGACTCGATCCTGGGACTCCAGGATCATGCCCTGAGTGAGACGCTCAACCGCTGAGCCACCCAGGCGTCCCTCATCGCCAGCTTCTATTTTCATAACCATCAAATACCTAGAAATGGCTTTTTAAAATATTTTATTTATTCCAGAAGAGAGAGTGTGCATGCGAGTGAGGGGAAGAAAAGAGGGAGGAGAGAATCTCAAGCAGACTCTGCACTGAGCACATAGCCTGATGAGGGGCTTGATCCCTGAACCCTGAGATCCAAAACCAAGAGTGGGACACTTAACTGAGTTAAGCCACCCAGGTGACCTGCAGTTCATTAATCTTTAAACAAATAAATAAGCAAAACCTCATTTCTGGTTCCTGATAGAAAATGTTTATTTATACAATAAAATTGTAGGATGATGTGTGAAAATGTCTTGAGAAACCAAAAACAGCTTTCTCCCAGCCTCTTTTTTATTTACCTAGACACTAGATTTAAAAAGAATGACCACTGCTCTTGAATGGCATGCTGACTCCGGAACTGGGATCTGATATGGTCAGTGAATTCAGATAGCCAAGTTTCACCCAGCTGCCTCTGTTTCTCATTCCCAAGGGAAATGTGTAACTGGAGACCATGGTGCTAGGGAAGTTGTTGTTGGCCTCTGACACATAAGCATCTTGCCTGTGCGGGTGTAACCCCACGAGGATTAGAGAATGTCATGAGTCTGGTTTAGAACAGGGTGCCATTACAGCCATTTCCTAAATGAAATTTAGATAAAATTTCTCATTTAAAAAATTATGCTATATTATCCCCATTACCTCTGTAATCTTAAAAGAATATGGGAACGCCTTTAATGTAGAGTGTGTTCTCCAGTTCACAATAAGCTCCATCACTCCCTGTAGTACTATATTCCTCCCTGTCATTCATTTATTTTTACTTTTTCTTGAGTGAGGCTTTGAGTGTACAAACATTGCTTTAGAGACATTGGTTGATTTGTATATAACTGAAGGGAATATTATTTAGAAAGATATTTCTTAATACTTTGTACTTTGGAAAGCTTTAGAAACTACTTCAAAAGCTTGCTTGGGGCATCTGAGTGGTTTCAGTCAGTTAAGCATCCGACTCTTGGTTTCGGCTCAGGTCATAATCTCAGTGTCAGGATATCGACCCCACATAGGGCTCTGCATGCTGCTTGTCCCTCTTTACCACCCCTCCATGCTCTCTCTCTCTCAAAAATAAATAAAAAATAAAGATTAACAAACTTCTTGTATACTTGAATGGAAAAAATACATAATAAAAATGTGTTATTAGAAAGGCTTTATCAAATTTTAGGGGCACCTGGGTGGCTAAATCAGTTAAGCAGCAGATTCTTGGTTTTGGCTGAGGTTATGATCTCAAGTTTGTGAGATCAAGCCCCACATCAGGCTCCACACTTAGCAGTGAGTCTGCTTGCTCCTCTCCCTCAACCTGCTCATGCATATACCCTCAGATAAATAAATAAAATCTTAAAAAAAAAAAGAATATAAAACTTTGATGAAATACTTGACACAGAAAGAGCATAAGCAGGGGGAGCAGCAGGCAGAGGGAGAGGGAAGTGGAGGGAGAGGGAGAAGCAGGCTCCCCACTGAGCAAGGAGCCCAATGCGGGGTTCCATCCCAGGACCCTCGGATCCTGATGTGAGCCAAAAGCAGACACTTGGGACCCCTGGGTGGTGCAGCGGTTTGGCGCCTGCCTTTGGCCCAGGGCGCGATCCTGGAGACCCGGGATCGAATCCCACGTCGGGCTCCCGGTGCATGGAGCCTGCTTCTCCCTCTGCCTGTGTCTCTGCCTCTCTCTCTCTCTGTGTGACTATCATAAATAAATAAAAATTAAAAAAAAAAAAAAAAAAAAAGCAGACACTTAACTGACTGAGCCACCCAGGCTCCCTTCAAAGTCTTAGATTCTTAATGATGTTTAAATAATTAATATAAGAATGAAATCATGGAATGATGATTTAAAATTCTGTCATTTTCATAGAAAATCTAGTAAATATAGTACATTAAATCAAAATAAGTTCTAAAATGATAAATAACTCCAAGTGACATTTTCAGTTGTTATTCCAACATCTTTTTATTAAAAAGGTGAGTCATATACTTTAGTAAACTTCTATTCTTATAAGAAAATGCGTTTCTTAATTACACTGTACTAAAAAAACTGGACTTTAAATGGAGTATCACAAATATGCCCAAATATATGGCAAAGATTTTCCCCTAAACCACAGATGGAGCCATCTCAAATTTAAATCTTTTTAAAAACTCTTACATAATAGGGATCCATATCGATTATTCTGAATAAGAAATACATGTTTGGGTAAGATACACAGCCTTAAAAACCTCAATCAATGTGATTTCTAAGTCCTTATAGAGGGTCTACAGAGTAATCAGTAGAGGGAAGGTGATATACTTGGAAAAATGGAGTTAGAGGATTCAAAAATGGCTCTAGAGATGAATGACAGATATGAACAACAAAGTTGCATGTGGAAAGTATGAATATAACTTTCATGAAGTAGGAAGAAGAAAAACCATTATTTCTAATTTTAAAAACTTCAGATGATATGCAATTATATGCATGTATAATTAAACTAAGAAAATTGAATATCAGAATTAAGTGTTTGGCTATTTCATTGAGACTTCCTCGAAACCCCATATATGCAAGTTGGCTAAGAAATTACATTGTGAATCTTCTTATTGGCAAAATGGAGTAATGTTTATATTGAGGCATACATTTGTATGTATTTAGAATATTCTCCTTCAAAGAAACTGGTTTGTGACTAACACACCTCTTGAACTGCTACTAACAATAGTGTTCCTTTCTTTCTTCATTTTTCTGTAGAATCAGTTCAAAACAATCACTGTACTAGTTTCTTCCAGTAAAGAGTTCCTCCAAAAATAATTTTCATAGAGTAAATTTTAAGAAACTGTTTAACACATATGCAGCTGTTACTTTCAAATTATGTTAATTACTTGAAACAGTTACTTTCGACTGTCATATGTAGGTGTTAAAAATAGTTTCAGTTAAGTTCTAAGTTATGCAAATTATTCCATAAAAATTAGATTGCATTTCTGGAGAAATGCCATCTGGCAGGAATTGATAAGGAAAGAACTTTGAAAACTAAAATGAACAATTACTTTGAGATGTCCTTCTTTATTTACATGGTCAATGAATAAGACAGAGACATAAAGATTAATAATGAGCCCAGAGGTACTGTCTAGGCTTATACAAGTATGTACATGAAGAAAAGCTTTAAATATCTGAGTTATGGCACATTAAGAAACTATGATGTTCTCAGTAATACTGCCCAACAGAACTTTCTGTTTTTTTTTTTTTTAATTGTAATTACTTTAAATGAGGCTAGTGGCTTCTGTTTTGGACAGTGCAGCTGTAGGACAATGGTGGTTCACATTAGCTGCTTACTGAATATGGAAGGGCTTCTGGAGACTGTGAACCTAAAAATCTTTTTTTTTTTTTTTTTTAAAGATTTTATTTATTTATTCATGATAGTCACACAGAGAGAGAGAGAGAGAGAGAGAGAGGCAGAGACATAGGCAGAGGGAGAAGCAGGCTCCATGCAGGGAGCCCGATGTGGGATTCGATCCCGGGTCTCCAGGATCGCGCCCTGGGCCAAAGGCAGACGCCAAACCGCTGCGCCACCCAGGGATCCCTGAACCTAAGAATCTTAACACAGTTCTAAGCCAAAGGTTTTATGGATCTTCATCATAATCCTTATAATCACCTTAACTAGAAAAACATTCCACTTGAAAAAGAAATCAACATAAAAAGAACTTTCAAACCATAGTACATGAACTCTAATTTGGTGCTGTCTTCTGATCATAGCAGATAACATAAAGATGACAGACACATAGGACACAAAAAACACAGACACAAAGCAGCAATAAATTAGGTACCTATACTCACGGAGTAACTATTTACAATACATATAGAAATAGGTGGGAATTTGCAGAAGGCAGAGATGAACTCGTCACATTATACTTCTATCCTGAGAAGCTTCTCAAAGTAAGGGAGCTTTAAATGTGGAAAAATGTAAATTTATATCTAATAAATAGAGAGTATAAAGAATACTCATGTAGCCATAACCAGCTTCAATAGTTGTTAACTCAGGACCAAAGTTGTTTTATCTGTATTCCTGTATGGGGATTTTAGATATAATCTTTCTTCGAAAAACGGAGTAAGAGTGCTTGATTAATTTAAAGGTATTCCCAGAAAAAGAACTGATGTGCTGGGATCATAAAGTTAGAGAATATCAGTGTGAATGAAGCCCACGGAGAGAAGAGAGGGAAAAGGGAGCATGGAGGAGGTGGTACAAACCAGAGAAACCCACACAGAGCACAGGTGAGCTGCTGTATTTTAGTTTAAAGCAACAGGGAGGGCAGCCCGAGTGGCTCAGCGGTTTAGCGCCACCTTGGGCCCAGGGCATGATCCTGGAGACCCGGGATAGAGTCCCATGGCAGGCGGGATCCCTGCATGGAGCCTGCTTCTCCCTCTGCCTGTGTCTCTGCTTCTCTCTCTGTGTGTCTCTCATGAATAAATAAATACTTAAAAAATAAAATAAAACAACAGGGAGGTGGTACAGGTTTGAGAGAGGAAAGAGTTAAATAAAGGAACTAAAGTTTACTTGGCAATTACCCAAATTCTGACTTTAGAAAAACTACTGCAGGTAAAGTAGAAAGGAGGATATTGCACTGCTCCGGTAGTTACCTGTTCAAATAAAACAAAAAACGCTTTTCTCACATGCTAAAAAAGAATGTTCCACTCATTTTAGGAAAGGCTTCGCTACTGAGTATTTAACTATGGCTCACTTCACTTAATACTGAATTTTTTACTGGGCCTGAACACACAGAATTGTTAGTTGCAGAATAATTTATCCTTTTGTCTCATTTGTGAAACTCCTAAGAATATCAAGAATATAAAACTAGTATTTCAATAAAATAAAAACTAGGGGATCCCTGGGTGGCGCAGCGTTTGGTGCCTGCCTTTGGCCCAGGGCGCGATCCTGGAGACCCGGGATCGAATCCCACATCAGGCTCCCGGTGCATGGAGCCTGCTTCTCCCTCTGCCTGTGTCTCTGCCTCTCTCTCGCTCTCTCTCTGTGTGACTATCATAAATAAATAAACAAAAATTTAAAAAAAGATTATACTAAAAAAAAAATAATATAAAAACTAGTATTACATTTCAAAATTTGTTTAAATTTTATTTTCATTTTTTAAAAATTTTATTTTCAATTACCACTAATACAATTTTAAGATAAGCAATTAACATGTCAAATGTAAAATATTCCAGTCTAAGTTAAAATATGACAAAGGGTTTTTTTCAAGAAATATGTGAGGAATATATTTAGTTTTTTGGAAAGAGGGCAAGTGGGAGAGTAATGAGGGAAGAGTTGAGGTGGGAAGGAAAGAAGGTTAGAGATGTGAGGAAATGGTTAGTTTTAGGGACTTTTCAAAAAAATGGAAAAAAAATGACAAGACAACTTTTAAAATGACAAATCCCAGCTTACTTTTTTGGTTTTCTGGAAGTAGAGTTCAGGAAAAGCATGGAACCAGTAAGCCAACTGGGCTATGTAGAAAAACTTCATTTGAAATCTGCACAAGAAAGCAAAAAAATATGGTTTTAAAGCATAGTATTTTTAAAGTATAAAGTAAAAACAAGCACTGGAAATCAGGATGTACTGAGTAGCCACCTTCGTGTTATCATTTCAGGTCTCCGTGCAGTACTCTGTGCACCTTTCACGGCTCCCCAGCAGCCACTTCCCTGCATCCCTAAGAATATTCTCACCACCAGTTGATTCCTCTGGATTAAACAGCAGATGCAAAGATATTATCTGCAGAACGCTGATGACCTGCATGCTGGCTGGGAGCAACCAGACCACCTTGTTTACTAGTAAATTAATACTGATTAGTATGTCATGTTAGCTACTGAAAACGTAAGAACATGACTTTGGGGGAGTCACCTCACAGACTTTTAAGGTTTCATCAAAAGGAAACAAAAAGAGGGACACAAAAGTGAAGGTGCATAGATGAACGATCACCTGAAATTAGTATAATCCCAACTGCAAACTCCCCCCTACCCCTGGCTTTTTCTTAGGGAAATATGGTAACTCTACTTGGGTAAAATCAATAGTCTTTTGACATTATACCCCTCCAGTCCTCCCATTTTCTCTTTGTTCTACCTTCACCCTCTTCTCCAGACTTCTAGAATAGAAAACACAAAGCCAAACAAATAAATTTTTTGGAGGAGAGGGGCAATAGTCCCATATAAATATGATGTTTATAACCCTACTGCATAAAAGCTCATTTTTAAAAGTCAGAATGACTCAGCATGGCTATTACTGCTGGACTTAAAACAAAGGTATGCATGGTCATGTTATTCCCTTCATATCTTTTTTCCAATTCTCACATAGCAATGCATTTACTGAATGCTGTCTAGGTGATAAACACCTACATACAGCCTGGCACAATGAAGGATATATAATATAGAGTTCCTACTGCAGTCAAAGTACACAGTCTTGTGGGCATGAGCACAATGTAAGACTTACATAAATGAAACAATTATAGCACATTCAAGACAATGCATAAATATTACCTAAAATATTATGCACCAAAATGACAAATTCAGGAAAGCAAACAACAATATAGGCTAAAGTAGCAAGGAAAAATAATATGGAATAGTTGTGCTAGAGCTGGGCTTGAAAAATGAGTCATTTAGCTAAATGTCTTTGCAACACTGAGCTGTTTTTACAGGACTGTACAGAAACCTTGGGGGATAGAAGATAAAGAGACAATCGCCATCTTGAAGTTAACAGTGTAAGAGAATAAGAAATGAAAGGAGTAAAAAGAGACTGAGGCATAGAAAAGGAGAAAAAGTACAGAGAAGATGGAGAACTGATGAGAAGAAAGGATGAGGAGAAAGGAAAACATAACTAAATTAAGATTATTGTTAAAATCAGTTTTTTCAAGCTAATGAACATGGAAATATTATCATATACATGAAAAAAGTGCACAGGAATTTTTTTTCTTATGGCAGAGGGACTGCCAATGACACACCTATGGTATGAATTTGCCAAAGCCCTAAGGAGAATGACAAGAATGGTTCTGCTTAAAAGTGACATGACCATGGTCCTTAACTAAGAAAAGCCTGCTAAAATGACTTACGTCATCAGGTTATGGGGGTAAGCCCTCCACAAGATAGTTGGGTCTGAGATGTAGTTTTCCTAAGAAAGAAGATATGAAAATTAGCCTATTGAGTATAATGCAAACTTTTTGGAGAATAAGACACTATTTGCATTTCTTGCACATCTATAATTTCCCAGATTGGGCTCCAAAGAGCCCACTGAAGTTAAACTTTTTAGTTGTTTTAATTATTTTTGATTCAGTTGAATTGCTTATTTTAGCAAAGTGAAAATCACTATGAAAGATATAAAGTCAAATAAGCATAATTCCTGGCCTCAAAATTCTTTCAATCCAGTAGGGTAAAAAATACATGTATGCGAACAAACATAAAACAACCAAAAAACAGTAATGGTACATAACAGTGGTAACAACAGCTATGGGAGAATTTTGTCTTGGGCGATCACAGAAGGGTTTTGGGAAAGACGCAGCACCTGACAGGAGATGGAGGATCAAAGTGCTGCCAAGTTTTATAGGGTGATGTCCACACACTAACCTAAATCTTTTTCTTAGATAACCAGATCTATTCAGTGAGAATTATTGCACATGTACAAACATTAAAAAAAAAAAAAAAAACAACCTCTCAAGTGAGTTAGTTTTAATAAGAATATTTTCCTACTGAAATGTAACACTTCTATGTTTAAAGAAAATTATACGATAGATTTTAAGTGGAAATTACATATATTTATAAAGTATCATTAAAGCAGCGGCATAAAGTGCAATGAGCCCTGGAAAGATTAAGTTTTAGTCTATTTCCAACATTAATATTGTACACGTTGCCTGTTTATTCATCTCTAACACGGCAATTAAAAATGATTGTGTCCTAACAAAGTAAAAAATATGTAAACTCTAGAGTGCATATAAATTTCAGAGATTGTTAGTAATAATACTAATGTAAATATTATCTCTCCCCTCACTAGTTAGAATTATATACTTAAAGGTTTTGATAACTTTAACTGAAAAGTTAACACAATATTTTAAGTTGCTTCCACACTACTTGGACTGTTTTTAAAAGAAGAAATGACTACAAACATTACAACTCAAACAACCCAGTAAAAGTTATCACTGACTTCTTACTCTTTTTGCTAATACAGAGATACCTGCAAATGACTACAAGATATAAAAACAACATTCAGACTGACTAAAAAAGAGTAAGACTTTCTGAAACATTAAACACAGTTTAGAATTTCTGCCGCATAAAAACTAATGCAAAGAGACTTATCGTTGAAAATTGATTTATACTAGTTCAATGGGAGAATTCCTAATCTTAGATAAGAGTAGGAATAGAGGAGGGATTTTCTACGGTTCAGGATTTGCTTATAAGCATTAATAATAGGACATCATTTTCTGTTCTGGGTATGTAACATAAATACTTTGTGAAATGAAAATTTAAGCATAGTGTATACTTACAGATATTAGAATGAATGTGCCCCAAATACAAGAAAAAAGGTAGAATGCACTAAGCTGACCAGATTCATTAAACTTGCTGTGTTTCGTTTTGGAGAAATGCATTCGCCTGTTAATTTTCTAAAAATAAAAACAACCGTAAGTAATTAAGAATATATTATAAAGCATATTCAATATGTGACTACTGTTAAGTATGGAGAGCTAGTATTTTATAAAGTATAGATTTCTAAGATTGTATACTTACATCCAACACATACTCTTGAATTATGGCATGAATAATTATCGCCACTAGCATGTAGAAGAAAACTGTAGCCAAATCTTTGATACCATAGTAATAAAGGGATGTTGATTCAGTAGCTTGTTCTTCTGAAGGCCAAAAAGGACAGAACACACATACACAAAAATATACGTAAGATTATAAAAACAGCACTAAGTACAACATAGTTATGGAAACAAACAAGAAAAGACTAACCTAATAAATAAGTTCTATAGAAACATTATAGGTGATTTGCTCTTGGACATCTTAAGTCTTAGAACAATGAAAATTGAAGACTATCCAGAAATCTAAGGCCTCAGAAATTACTTACAAAAGACTTGACACATGTTAGTTACAGCCATTAAAGACCAAAAAACAGGGAAGGGGAGGCCATACTCAGATCCTTGGGAAGACTCTAAAGTTGATATTATTCCAGGCAGAGATTAGGTTACATCAAAGTTATACTTAGCCTACTTTTCTGTCTTTTCAAAGAATTTTTGAAATTTTCTACCTCTTTTCAACTAGACACTTCATTATGATTCTGATAGAAAAACTGATTTAACTTCTATTTGAATGGAGTTTTGACCTATAAGCACTATAGACAGAGGCAACTGCTACTTAAAATTGTTTTTGATCCTTGAAATTATTCTATCTTTCAAAACAAATCTGAATCAAATACTTGTGAATTGCTGTTAAGTTGTTCTCAAGCTTTATGTTTATGGAAACTATTTGGGGAAAAAAGCATTACTCTTCTCTGGCATATTCAAATTTCAAAACAACTTTGTCATTTTGAATGATCTGATATCTAAGTCACTAAACCAAATATGGTTGACCCTTGAACAACCCGGGTTTTAACTGTGTGGGTCCAATTACCTTTAGATTTTTTTCAAGAAATACAGTACTGTCAATGTACATTCTTGCCCTTAAATTTTAATATTTTCTTTTTTCTAAAATAAGTTTCTTTTCTTTAGTTGACTTTAAGAATGCAGTATATACCACACATAACATATAAAGTATGTGTTAATTGACTATGTTATTGGTAAGGATTCTTCTGGTCAACAACAGGCTATTAGTAGTTAAGTTTTTGGGAACTCAAAAAATTGTATGTGGATTTTTGATTGCACAGGGGTTGATGCCCCTAACCTCTGCATTATTTAAGGGTCAAATACATTTATGCAACTATATAACTGAATTAGACCCAATTCAATGTTAAATAATTAATCTTAAATTCTAAATATAGAGTCAAATACTTGTCTGAATATGTTAATATTTTATTAACCAAATACTCTCACCCATGCTGGTTAATTGTATATCACTGTATTCAACTACAAGCAACTTCCAGTAACTTGACTTTCACATTGCATAATTTAGAAATAAAACTTTTAGGGGCACCTGGGTGGCTTAGTTGATAGAGCATGTGATACTTGATCTCAGGATCATGAGTTCAAGCTCCACGATGAGAGTGGAGCTCCCATTAAATTAAAAAAGTGAAAGAAAGAAAGAAAGAAAGAAAGAAAGAAAGAAAGAAAGAAAGAAACAAAGAAAGAAAGAAGAAAAGAAAGAAAAGAAAAGAAAAGAAAAGAAAAGAAAAGAAAAGAAAAGAGAAAAGAAAAGAAAAACTTCAAAAAATAAAGCCTGAAAGTGCAGTTTGGATGCTATTATAATTCCTGGAGCTTACTGACATTTAGAGGTAGAGTACAACAAAAACACGAAAATAAAATAGACTTAAAAGGATTGTTACTTTAGGTCCAAAACATAACTCACAGATCAGAAAAACTGAACCTAAACATTGTACCTTTAGAAACCGTGACTGAATGATAACACTTTGGACAAATATATAATATCTATTCTTAGAATTTTCTTATGAAAAAGATCAGAGGGAAAGGAAAAAAAAAAAAGTCCTCCAATGGAAAGTCAAGTCCATTTACAAAATAGCCAGTAAGTGTTAAACAGATTAAATTTGATTTTTCAGGGCAGCCCTGGTGGCTCAGCGGTTTAGTGCTGCCTTCAGCCCAGGTTGTAATCCTGGAGACCCGGGATCGAGTCCCATGTTGGGCTCCCTGCACGGAGTCTGCTTCTCCCTCTGCCTGTGTCTGTGCCTCTCTCTCTCTCTCTCTGTTTCTAATAAATAAAATCTTTTAAATAAATAAATAAATAAATAAATAAATAAATAAATAAATAAATAAATAAATTTGATTTTCACATAATCTATAGAGTGAAGCCAACAAAACATCATTTCTTGCATTACAAAATCATTAAAATAACATTCACTCCAATCATGAATGAAATCTATGAAAATTAAAGAATTTAGTATTCATGGTAATTTCCTAGTTTGTTCAAGTAAACCCTTCCACTTAAATAGAAAATTCTGAAAGAAAACTACCTACCTGTTGCAGGGAGGGTAACATTGTACTGAAGAGTAACAAAAATGATAGAGGCTTTCGCTGTTATCTAGAAAGAAAAAAAGAAAAAAAAAAAAAAACGATCAAGTCAATATGTGACCTTCTCCAGAGTAGCAGATCAGGGGAGGAAAACATTATGAGTTCTGCCCTTAAATCTAAGAACCAAGGGCACCCTGGTCCTTGTGGCACTGTGACAGCCCAATTGGAATTCCTAATCACCACGGGGTTGAGCTTGGGAGTTGACATAATTCACGAGAATGCTGCAGTTTAGACGAGGTTTGTGTTATTCTTAACTTCAAGATTTCAAAAGAGACATTCTATAGTTTCTGTAAATAGGGATCTGACAATGATTCTCTACCCTAGACCTGTACCATAAACAAAGTCCCTATCAAAAAAGCCTGAAATGTAAATTAATAAAGAAAAACACACTTACTACCACAAAAATGGATCAAAGGTGGGGTCTGTGGTGTGTGTGTGTTTATCTCCCACACATCCGGGATAGTTAAGTGGTCAATAAATATTTAACTGACCTGATAATTGGTAAAAGTGGTCAGAACAGAAAAATGGAATGCTTACTCAATATTTATAGGCACGAGATAATGTGCTAGACAAGGAAGGATAACAAAGACGAATGATACAACCGCTGACCACTTGCAGCTCAGGTGGGTCAGGAAGACAGGTAAACAAATTGTTATAATACTATACAATCAGTATTCAGGATAAACAAATTTTTTTTTTGTTGTTTTGTTTTTATCTTCCTGGGGTGGGGTTCTGGAAAGGCTTCTCAGAGGACGTGGTGTGAACTGTCTCTTGTTGTAAAACAGAAGTTCGAGGCACCTGGGTGGCTCAGTTGGTTAAGTGCCTTTGGCACAGGTCAGTATCCTGTGGTCCTGGGATAGAGCCCTGAGTCTGGCTCCTGCTCAGCAGGGAGCCTGCTTCTCCCTCTGCTCCTCCCCCTGATCATGCATGCTCTCTTTCTCTCAAATAAATAAATAAAATCTTAAAAAAAAAAAAAAGAAAAAAGGAAAATAGAAGTTCCTTAGGCTCACAAAGGGGGATGAAGAGGGCAGTCTAGGTAGAAGAACAGAAAGTGCAAAGGTTAAATATTAGCAAACATGAGGCCCGACACGGATACACATTAGTAAGTGGTAGAAAAGGCTAGAAAACTGTCAATTGCTAGAAAGGGCCTTGTTTGTTGGACTAAATAGTTTAGATTTTATTTTGGCACAACTGGAGAATCAGGAGATGGGGGAAGTTCATTTGTGCTTTTTGGGAGGATCATGGATATAACTAAGTGGTCTCTCAAGCTCCCTCAAATCCAATCTCCACGCTGCAACCAGAATCATCTTCTGACCATGTTAACACCTTTCCCCATGCCCCTCCATCCCCCACCTCCACCCTGAAAATTCTTCACTGGATTTCCATTCTTTCTAGGATAATGAACAAAATCTCTTTAAAAAAAGATTTATTATTCATTTATTTAGAGGATGAGCAGGGGGAGGGGCAGAGGGAGAGGAAGAAGAGGAGACAATCCCACAACTCTGAGATCATGACCTGAGCCAAACAAAATTAAGAGTCAGATGCTCAACTGACTGGGACCCTCCAGACCCCTCCAAGAACAAAATGTATAATGTGGCCCATATAATAATCCCTGACCCTTCCCCTCTGGCTTTACCTCAGACCACTGCCTCCAGCATTCCTCCTGGCACAGGGTCTGCACACACAGCTCTATCTGAAACCTTGTCCCTCCCCCCTTCGGATTCCAGTCCAACACATCTTTTCAAGGAAGCCTTCCTTCCCTGTCTTAGAGAAGGTCACTTCCTTTGTTAGATTATCTCAAAGAAGGTTCCTTTCTTTCCAAACACATACTCTTGGTGTGATAGTATTACTAATTTCTGTCACACTCATCAGAAAGTAAGCTCCATTAAGAGTTGGGACCATGCCTATTTCTTCACAGTATGGTTAGAGCCCAGCATGGGGCCTGACCTATGTTAGGTGACTGATCAATATTGTTAAATACATACTAGATAAAATATAAACTGGAGTAAGTACACAAGTCAAACATAAGACTTCTGCAAGAGACCACACAAAAGATAGTAAGGCCTGAACTGAGTCAGTGGCAGTGGGATAGAGACAGAACTTCTGAGGCAGGATAAGGCTTGGGGAGCAAAAGGCAAGAGTTGAAGATTACGTATGGATATGTATAGCTCGAACAACTAGGTGAAAAGTAATACTCTGAATACCGGAGGAGTAGCAGCTTTTGGAGCAAAGAGAAAATACCGCGTTTTAGATAAACTTAGATTTCTGTGAGATATGCAATAGGCAGATCAGCCTAAACCTCGAACTCTGCAGTGAGACCCTTGTTTACAGTAGGTAGTTGAAGCTGTGGGGACATATAAATCATCTACAGAGAGTGCACAGTGTTTGTAGAGAAGTAGGACAACATTAGAATCGTGGAGTGGGCAGAGAAAAACCTGGTGGCAAAATAAGAAGGAATGATGAGAGGCAGAAAGAGAATGAAGATAGCTTGATGCCCCACCGCCAAGGGGGAAATGTTTCAAAGAGAAGTGGCAGAAAAAGAATACAATGGACCAGGATGGTTTAAGAAGCCATCAACAGTGATGGCTTGAGTGATTCCAATGAAGCAGTGAGAACAAAAACCTCACCATAGTAGACTGAAGAACACAGGAGAAACAAAGTGTATCTAGCGATAGTTGTCAGGTCAAGATTTATGTTGCTTTTATGATGAGAGAGACTGAACCTAAGTGGGGGAAATCTGGAAGGTGCCAAGGAAAAGGAGGAAATTAAACGTATAAGGGGATAATAGAAAGATCTGGTAGGGAATGAAATGTAAGGATTGAGCCAGAAGTTAATCTCGAGGTTTTCTTCTTGGATGGAGAAGAAGATAGTAAGTAATGGATGAGACAGTTCAAAAGGCAGGAAAAGTGAAGAAATTCACATCTAATAAACTCTTATTTTCCCTGTGTTGGGGGGGGGGGGTGTAAAAAAAAAAGCAGTGCCATCTGTTAAGCATAATTAGGGGCCAGAATGATGAGTATTTATGTGATTCCTATAGGGAAAGGAGCTGGCCTGGGAAAAGTAAAAAAGATCACTGGGTGTTACTGATGTCTGAGTTTAGAAACCTTTGATTTGTAATATAATCTATCAGCACAAGTGTATGACTTTCTCTGGCATCCCTTAGCAATCCATGAATGGAGAAACTCAGAAAGGCAGAGGGCAGACTGGATCGATGGCTGGGTATTTGCAGGGCTAATACGGTAAACAGATCAAGAGCGAAAGGGAGCTGAGGGCCGGGGGTGAGTGTGGACAAGTCAAGTGTGCAGGAAGAAAGTAAAGCAGAGAGGGTCAAGGTACCATAAAAGCTTAGACTAGATGGAGAGTTGGCATATGAGCAGTAGAATGAAGGTCTAACAAAATGTAGATTGTGGCTGAGTTCTGCTATACTGGAATTTAGAATCTGGAAACAAGGCAAGCCTACGTGATGAAGTCCATGGAATGGCCACAAAAGTGAGTTGCTTAACTGTCATAGATATGTAAAGGTCTTGAATAGAAAAAGCCAGCAAGGCTTCTGGTATTACCATTTGGGTCATCCACATGAATGCACTAGAGCAGAATGATGGCATGAGTTTCCAGGGCAACACTGCTTTCATGTGATTATTTTTTAATAAAGTTAATTACTAAATTTCATTTTTTGATCATGAAAATTTTCACTAATTTCACTTTTATTTAGATTTCACATATATCAACATGTACATACTTACTCCACGTATCTATTTCTATTCTGGAATATGAGGTTGCCGCTACCATAGCTAAGAAAACTTCTCAGGAGTCCTTTACAAATGACAAGTAAAACTTTTCAAAGATAAATATCAAATACCAAAAGCAACAAAAATTAGATTATCTTTTTATGGTAGGCTTCCAAATAAAATTAAAATCTGGCCTCCAGCTACTTTAGCATGTGGCATTAAGTAGAGCAAGAGGAAAAATACAAACTACACACCCCTAAAGTTTTATAGAAAAATCATGCTACTAGCCATTTCCAGGCCTCCTAAGCCCCACACCTCAGCCAGCACTGCTTTAAACTAATATTATAATCAATTAATGGTAAGACAAATTAGTTTGGAATAAAATATGCTGCAGAAATATATTAATACACTCAGAAGTAAAAATAACTGAGTTTATGACAGTTTTGGGCCTGTGTATCACTGCTTTCCATTTATAAGAAAAGGGGGATCCCTGGGTGGCACAGCGGTTTAGCGCCTGCCTTTGGCCCAGGGCGCGATCCTGGAGACCGGGGATCGAATCCCACGTCGGGCTCCCGGTGCATGGAGCCTGCTTCTCCCTCTGCCTGTGTCTCTGCCTCTCTCTCTCTCTGTGTGTGACTATCATAAATAAATAAAAGTTAAATAAAAAAGATCCATTTATAAGAAAAGAATGAAACTTAGATACATCTTAAACAGGATCCACAAACTCTAAGGAATTCCCTATTTCTGTGTTGCATGTATGAATACGCTCATGTTTTCTTAATCAAGAGGTCACTAGCTTGGGCTTTATGTTTTTTTGTTAAAATTATTCTGTACTTTTTAGACGAAGGTGTGATTTACTATACTGACTGTACACCTGGAAGATAAAGATGATTTTTGAGTATCACATTCCACTTCCCCATGAGCGTAAGCTTAAATAAAATTAAGCCCTTAAAAAATGAGACAGGAAGAAAATGTTAGCATTAAGGCAAGTCATCCTTAAACATAACAAGACTCCGAAACGGTTGCAAGATAGCTATAATTGTAAATGTTCCCACAAACCTGCATGGCACAAGCCACCTAGATTCCTGCAGAGAAGCTCCTTTCTAGTAAAAAATATTCCTCTTGAAACCCGTAACTCCTCACTCCTCTTATCCTCAGTTGGATTCCCAAACACCCCTCTATTTTCCAAATGCTCGAGTTTTCCCAACTCAAATATGGAGCCATTAACTAAAGACCATGATTTGCATTATGTGGACAGATACTGACTGTACTAAAACCATGATTTCAAAATTAACAAGCAATTCTTGATAACATGAAGTTTCCGGGAAATTAAACTTAGATTTCTTCAAAACAGACTACTTCCTTATCAACCTTTTTACACATAATCTCTTTAGAAGCTAACCTGATAGGACTCTTCTCTCACATAAAAATGCTGTCTTCTATTTTCAACTTTGATAAAATATCTAATGAATAGTAATAGCTACTATTCATGGCATGGCTCCTGCAAACCAAGCATGGAACTAAAGTCATGATACACATTATTAGTTAATTTAATTCTCAGGGTAACAAAATGAGCTCTGTTTTACAGAAAGGACCCAAGTTCTGAGAAGTTAAATCTGCCCGAGGTTACCCAGTGTGCAAGCTGCAGAGCCCTAACGTGAATATGGATCCCTTTAGCTATAGCATCTAATGCTTCTACAGTATATTTATATTGATTTTTCATTTTGGCTAGTAATACAGTATCCGTTACTGCTTTGTCAATTTCTTGGTAAATCTGCTCACATTTTCTCAATATATTTACACAAAAGGTTTAACAGGTTCTACTGCAAAAAAATCAACTTCTCTATTATTCTAACACAAATACTCTAATTCTATAGTTGTATCACTTTTGAGATTCAGTAACAATTATTTTAAAAAACTAAATAAAATTAATTTTGTCAGGTTTTTCCAATATGTAGATAGCATGAATTCAAATCCTAAAACTTCAACATATGGTAAGAGAAATGTACAACTTGCACAAACTTCCCTCTTCTGTGTATTACTTTAACATTCTCTTTTGAACTATAAACTTCTATTTAGATCTCTGTTAGGTCTATTTAGATTTATAAATTTTACAGATTTACGTAGAGGCAAAAATCCACTTGCTATTAAAAAAAAATAACTGACATGGAGCGCCTGGGTGGCTCTGTCGAATAAGTATTTCAGTCTCGATTTTGGCTCAGGTCAAGACCTCAGGGTTGGGAGACCGAGCCCAATGGCTGGCTCCTCGCTCAGTGGAGAGTCTGCGTGCTCCTCCCCGCTGCTGCCTCCCACCCCCAATTAAACAAATAAAATAAAATCTTAAAAAAAAAAAAATCGTTGACAGGTGAGGCAAGGTATAGATGGTGAACTTCCCTAGAAATATGCTAAGAGATTGTGAAATCTTTTACATAAAAGTAAAGTTACACCATTTCTAAGTATCAGGATTTCTGATTTACATTCCATTTCATTCAAAACATTGCAAATATACCCTGCAGGTTATATTATTCTTAAATTATATTTTTAAAGTCAGGAATTCTTACCATGTGGAGATGGGTTATAACAAGTTTTACAAAACTGTTAAATAGGCTGTACATATACAGGTATTACTTCTAATATCAAAACAGAAAGTACATATAAATACAAAATTCAAAAAGTGAGTCCAAATGTTTAGAATTGTATTCTTCATATCATACAGTCATAGAGTACTTTAAACAGTCATCAGATGCAGTCACACCATATTATCTGATCCTTGTAACACGACAACGGCTGTGAGAATACTACAGGTGCTGTTATTTCCTTACATTGAAAAACTGAGGCTTAGACTTGGGTCACCCAATAGGTAAGTAGCTCAGGGCCAGCCTAAAAAACGTGGGACATTTGTTAGTTCTTTTCTACCTTCTTTTCGACCATATCTACTACCTCGTTAGCAGTGGATTAAGTGGAATAAATGACACTGCCAGGAATTAAAAGCATCTGTCTAGATCCAGAAAAGCCTATTAGAAGAGAAACAAAGCAAACTAAAATGTTATACTACCTAATAACATTTATAAAACCCACAGGGACTCCAGTTAAAAATTCTATTCGTTATATAAAAATTAGTGAAAGGGAATAAAGGGAAAGGAGAGAAAATGAGTGAAAATATCAGTGAGGGTGACAGAACATGAGACACCTAACTTTGGGAAATGAACAAGGGGTAGTGGAAAGGGAGGTGGGCGGGGGGGTTGGGGTGACTGGGTGACGGGCACTGAGCGGGGGCACTTGTCGGGATGAGCACTGGGTGTTATGCCATATGTTGGCAAGGAAAGGGAGGTGGGTGGGGGGGTTGGGGTGACTGGGTGACCGGCACTGAGGGGGGGGGCACTTGGCGGGATGAGCACTGGGTGTTATGCCATATGTTGGCAAATTGAACTCCAATAAAAAAAAGAAAAATCAGGAATACGTAGTTAATACAGCCACCCCCCCCCAAAAAAAAATTCTACTCATTTTATTCATTAAAAATCGTATTCGGCTGTCACTGGCTGCCGCATTCTACTGGTTTTTCTTTTTTTTTTTAATATTTTTTTTATTTATTTATGATAGTCATACAGAGAGAGAGAGAGAGGCAGAGACACAGGCAGAGGGAGAAGCAGGCTCCATGCACCGGGAGCCCGACGTGGGATTCGATCTCGGGTCTCCAGGATCGCGCCCTGGCCCAAAGGCAGGCACCAAACCGCTGCGCCACCCAGGGTTCCCCTACTGGTTTTTCTTAAGAATTTTTAACCCCCCCCCCCCCAAAAAAAAGAATTTTTAACCCAACTCATCCAACAAATGTTTTTTTAAGCACCTACTATGTACCAGGTGCTATTCTGGGCACTACAAACAGAGTAATAAAACTTCAAAGCCTCTGGCCTCACTGAAGTTACATCCCAGGAGGAGGGAGACAAGGAATACATAAGTAAAATAATTAGTGTAGGGGATCCCTGGGTGGCTCAGCGGTTTTAGCGCCTGCCTCTGGCCCAGGGCGCGATCCTGGAGTCCCAGGATCGAGTCCCGCGTCGGGCTCCCTGCATGGAGCCTGCTTCTCCCTCTGCCTGTGTCTCTGCCTCTTTCTTTCTCTGCGTCTATCATGAGTAAATAAATAAATAAATCTTAAAAAAATAATTAGTGTATCTGATGGGGGCACAGCGTCTATACACAGAAACATTAAAAAGGAAAAGATCAGGAATGGGGCGTGTGTACCGAGGAGCGAGGGAAAGAAAACCCGTAGGATGCTCCGTACACGTTCACCTTGCAAAGTTTATCACCCACATTCAACAGCTGTGAAAGAAGTCATCAAAATACGAGATCTGTGGGAAGAGAATTTACACACTCCTGACATATTTCCATCGTCTCCTACTTGTCGGAACGAAAAGAGAATCGCTCAGGCTTCTTGGCACGGCTGTTGAGAAGCTGGATTCACGGCTCAGACCCTGTGGCTTCACGGGAAACGCGAGAGCACGGCAAAAAAGGAAAAAAAAGAAAAAAAAAAAAAAAAGAAAGAAAAGTTCGCGAAGTGGCGGTAGCGCCGGTGGGGGAGAAGAGTGCAGACAATCGGGCGCGCCGGACTCGTGGCGACCGCCCGCGGCCCGCGGCCACCGCCCTGCACGGAGGGAGCGGGCGCCCGCGGCGTGTGCCCCGCGCGCATCCCAGCCGGGGCCTCCGGGGACCCCCGCCCGCCCGCCCGCCCGCGAGGCCCGGCCTGCTCGGGTCTCCAGCCCTCGCCGGCCCCACGCACTCGGCGCCCGCCCGCCCGCAGCCAGCTCGTCAGCTCGTCAGCTCGTCAGCTCCGGGGCCGCCCCCGCCGCCGCCGGCCCCTCGCCGGCTGCCACGTAACCCTTCGCGGGAACCAGGAACTGCGCGGCGCGGCCGACGTGAGGGGCCGCGGACCGGCCGGGGGCGGGGGCGGGGTGTGCGCGGCGGCCCGGGGGGCGGCCAGGCCTGCCGGGGCTCGGCATCCCGGGGCGGGCGCGGGGCGCGGCGGGGCCGGGCAGGGCCGGGCAGGGCCGGGCAGGGCCGGGCAGGGCCGGGCAGGGCAGGCCCGCACCTCCCCCCGTCCCGGGCCGAGGCGCCGAGGCCGGCAGCCGGGGGAGGCGCGGGCGGGCGGGCGGGCGGTTGAGGCGCGGGGCGGACTCACCTCGAACATGAGCCCCAGCAGGAAGACCATCGCCACACAGGAGACGATGTCCGCGTGATTCTGCAGGATGAATTCGTGGCTCAGGACCGGGGGGGCTCTTGGTGCTCTTCTTGCGAATCGCCATGGCGAGGCCGCCGCCCGTGCCTGCAGGTGCTCGTCCCCGGCGCCGCTCTCCAGCTGCTCACAGACTGGCTGCCGCCGCCGCCGCCGCCGCCTCCCCCTGGCTGCTCCTCACCGCCCCGCCGCTGCCGCTCGCTGGGGCTTCACTTCCCATCCCACAGCCAGTACGCAGCCGCCGGGGCCGCCCGGAAAAAAAAAAAAAAAAAAGGGGAAAAAAAAAAAAGAGGCAAGCCCACAGCGGGGGTGAGCATGCGCACCAGGGAGACGGCGCTCGCTCGTGCCGGGGTCGCCCCTGCGAGCCCACAGCGCCCCCTGGGGACCGGAGGCCGTCGGCCCACGGCCGGCCTGGGTGGGGAATCGCAGCGGCGCGCCCACCGCTCCGCTCGGCAGCTCGGCTCCTGGGCTCCGCCGTGGAGGTTGGGAGTCGTTTGAGGCGCGAGCTTCCTGCGCGTAGTTAACAGGCGGGGGCCGCGGGGGGCCGCGTGCTGTGGCGTGCGTGGCCCCGGGCGTCCCCTCGCGCCCTCCTGGCCACGCTGAGCCGGGGTGTCCCTGGTGAGCCAGAAGCGCCATCGAGGGAACCCAAACCTATGGCTGCAGCCTAACTACACAAGGGCAAGGTGCATTCTTCAGGTTTGGCATCTCAAAAGTCAACTTCAGGGTTATTTTAAACACTCTTGGGGACTTAAAAAGCAACGGCAACAAAACAACCCTAGAAAACAAACACCAAAACTATCTGTTTAAAGCTTGAACTACTTTCTGGAAAACACACACACACACACACACAAAAACACTTCCTACACTTCCTACTTAGCCTCATCCATCCATCCCCATCCCTCCCTGCGTCTCACCGAAGACAGCCAGGATTAGTTTGGGTTTACTTGCTTGATACTTATTAACAACACTTCTTAGTAATCTAGAGAGCTTGTTAAAAAAAAAAAAAAAAAGAAAAGAAAAGAAAACGGTTTGTGGACGAGACAGATCTTCCTCTCTCATCTTTCTGCCTAGACCAAGACCGCTTTGTATTCCTTCTCTTAAATTGCACCACTGTTTACCCATTTGCCAAACCTAGAAACCAGTCATTCTGGACTGATACCTTCCAGCATCCTTCCACTTCCGAACTATCATCACACTCGGGTAATTTTAACCCCCCCCCCCTTACCACTGACAGCCTCGGGGAGGGACTTGCATTTTGCCTACGATTTTACGACTCCGCCGAACTGCAGAGTGGTTTAAGACGATGGGTTTTTGAGTCAGACTTCTGTCGCTTATTACCCTGAATGACGGTGGACAAGTTACTTGACCTCTAATGAGACTCGATTTCCTTCTTTATTTATCTCTTCATTTATTCAAAGAATATTGAGCGTCTACCCATATGCTAGGCATTGGGGATACCGAACTGAACAAAAATGTCAAATTAGCCTGTTCTTAGGAGCTTTCATTCTAGAGAAGGGAGAGGATCTTTAAACAGGGTTTAAAAAGTGAAACATGTTGGGCAGCCCCGGTGGCTCCGCGGCTTAGCGCCGCCTTCAGACCGGGGCGTGATCCTGGAGACCTGGGATCGAGTCCCACGTCGTGCTCCCTGCACGGAGCCTGCTTGTGTCTCTGCCTCTCTCTCTCTCTCTCTCTCTGTGTGTGTGTGTCTCTCATGAATAATAGTAAAAAAAAAAAAAAACCAAAAGTGAAACGTTAAATTGAGATGAGGGTCCTGGAGAAAAATAAAGCAAAGGGAATAGGGAAAACATGGAGAAGTTACATTTACCTGAAGACCTGAAGGAGGCAGGGGACCAAGCCACGCAGCTGTCATCCATAAAGAGGAGACGATTGTAATTAAGTGCGATGCAAATTACATGAGATGATTCCAGGAAAGTGCTTAGTAGAGAGTTAGGGCTTTCTACATATTCGCTCTTACTCTTCTCCTTTCTGGTCAAATGATTACTAGTTTCACTTACCTCCAAATCACCTTTCAGTTTTTACATCAGAATGATGCATCTAACAGGTTCAACATTTTTTGTGGCTTTCCTTTTCCTTCATGGAAGGCTAGCAGAACTAAATAGCTCTTCATGATTTGGCCCCTGCCTACCCAGACAGGCTCAAACCCAATCTCTTAGTGCAACATTTCCAACTCCACATACTATATATTGTAGATCACGCTCTCTTCCCATGCTCCCGACAGTTTTATGCCTGCTGCTCCTTCTGTCTGGAATGTTTTCTCCTGTCCTCTGCATACACCCAGCGCACTCCCACTGTTCCTTCAAGTCTCATTCATGCGTGATTTTCTTGAAACCTTTGCTGACTTCTATGACTGATCTAGGCATTCTGTCTCTTGGGATTCAACCGTATTTTTTTTAAAAAAAACAAATTTTAAAATTGGAAGTTAAAATTTTAAATTTTTTATAATTTATATCACAGAGTTCACCCATTTCAAGTGTATGGTTTGGTTGTTTTTAGTACATTAACAAAGTTGCACAGCTATCCCCATATTCTAACTTTAGAGCATTTTTATCATCCTCCAAAAAATCCTGTGCGCATTACCACTCACTCTCCATTTTCCCTCGCAGGCTTGGCAGCCCTTGGCAACCACTGATCTTTCTGTCTCTCTAGATTTGCCTGTTCTGGCATTTCATATATATAGAATTGTGGACTTTTGTGACTGGTTTCTTTCACTTGAGATAAGTGAGGGTTTTGATGTTCATCCATATTATAGCATGAATCAGTATTTCGTTCCTTTTTATGTGCAAAAATAATATCCATCATATGGATATATCACACCTTATTTATCCATTTATCAGTTGATAGGCATTCAGTTTATTTCCACCTTTTGATGATCGTGAGCAATGCTGCTGTGAGCCTTAGTGTATAAGTTTTATATGGACTCTTGTTTTCAATTCTTTTGGGTATATATCTAGAATTGCTGGTCATATGGCAACTTTATGTTTTACTTTTTGAGGAATTGTCAGACTGATTTTCAAAGGGGCTGCACCATTTTACAATCCCACTAGCAATGTCCGAGGATTCCAGTTTCTACTCATCCTTGCCAGCATTTGTTATTTTCTGTTTGTTTACTTTTCTCCATCCCAATGAGTTATGTGTCTTATTGTGTCTTAGACTTGCATTTCCCTACTAATGCTGTTGATTAGTAGTCTTTTCATGTGATCACTAGCCATTTGTATATTTTTGGAGAAATGTCTCTTCAAATCCTTTGCTTATATATGTTGGGTTATTTTTCTAAAAAATTTATTGAGTTAGGAGTTTTTAAAATATATTCCAGATACATGTCCCTTATCAGATACATGATTGGAAAATATTTTCTCTCAGTCTATTTGTCTTTCTGTTTTCTTGATGGTGTCCTTTGAAGCACAAAAGTTTTTAATTTTGATGAAGCCCAATTTATCTGTTCTCTTTTATCACTTTTTCTTTATGTCCTAAGAAATCATTGCTTAATGCAAGAAGACAGTGATTTACTCCTGCATTTTTTTCTAAGAACTTAATAGTTTTAGCTTTTACATTTAAGTCTATGATAATTCAGTTGTATTTTGTACATCTTCTGATTGCATCTGTTTTCTCAGTAAAATATGAACTGAAATCATCAGGAGTGGGTATAGTACAATGGAGTTTGAAGAGAGGATGGTGTAAAACTGTGGGAGGGTGAATGGATTGGGGGAACATAATCAAACAGCAGAGCCTCCTTGAGACTTGGGGACATAAATTCTAATTGAGACTTGTCTCCAGTCACACCCCATGCTTGGATCCAGGGGAAGAGGAGGCAGAGAGCTGGGTTTTGCCAAGCCAGTATGACAGAGGGGCAAGGATGTTGAGGATATATGCAGATGAGGGCAGGGCTAATGGAGTGAATGCTGTGAGGGGTGGTTGTGCTCTAATCCTCTATTACCCTCCAGCCTACAATCCACCCTTTTCTGCTGTAAAAGGCAAACCTCTGCAGACTGCACCCCTGAGGCTCCCTTGCCCTCTGACTTCTCATTGAGTTTGGCCAAGGGAAGGCACTAGCCAAAAGTCAGAGGAGAGTTTTGGGGATTTATTGTTCCTTGATTCCTCCTTGCCTTACTTCTTCTGGCAGTGGCTGTGTTTTCCTGTGGTCATAGCCCCTTTCAGATAGCCTTTTTCTCACTGTTCCAGCTCTTCCTGGGCTCTTCAGGCTGTTGGTGGTCATGGCTTCCCACATTCCTAATCATTGGGAACTTTGTTCCCCCCACCTGCCCACTTCTCTGTGAACAGGCCCTTCATTAAACACTCTCCAGCTAAATCCTTCTGAACATGCCATCTATTTCTTGCCAGTTCTCTGACAGATGCAGAGGACAGAGAAACAGTGCTAGGGCCTCTGAATGGGGGGGTGCCCATGGGGTTGAGGATAGTTAGAGTGAGACTCATTTGTTGAGAAGGAAGGGGTAGGGGAGTGAGATGCTGAGAGTGAGTTGTGCAGTCATTGGCCATGAAATGGTAAGGGCACGATGAAGGGAGGGTGTGCTGTGGTGGATGGAGGAGGAATGCAGCAGAAGTGAGGAGTTAAGCTTAATAGTTTAAGGCTAGGGTGCCACACTTCACATGGAAGTTCAGTCACCAAGAATGACTGAAGGGATAGGATGGGAAGGGAGCCAGGGAATGAGCCAGGTGCTAACGTCTGACATAAATGAAGAGGAGTCAGAGTTTAGTAGCTGATTGCCACAGGGGGATAGTGGGTGGTATATTTGGAGGGCATGGGCTTCCAAAAGAGCTGGCATTTTTCAGCAAGGGAGGAAAACTGTCATCAACCATAAGGCTCATGAAAAACACCCACTCCACCCCTGGGCTCTGTGGTATGTAAGGAGTGGGAGGGAAGAAACAGCCACCTCTTGACAAGGCATGAAGGAAAGCAGGTTTCAGTTTTCAGTTAGAGCTGTAGCCAGGTTTCTTAGTATGAAGGTGAAGAAGATATTCAGTAAGTGGTAGAAGGTGTGGAGGATTTGGCAGATGACACAGCTGGGGCCCTAGGGGGTAAAGTAGAAGGGTTGAGAGGCCAGGAGGGTGGCTTTTAGTTGAAATCATTAAAGGGATGAATAGAGTCATTTGGGGAAGAGAAGTTGGAGACAGTGGATGACACTGGAGGTTTGCTTCTAGAGGGTACCAAGGTAGAAAATGTTCTAATTCATAGTGGAATTATCCTGATGATCTTTTAAGGAGAAGCAGGGAATCTCTTCTAATTTTAACTTCCTTTTTAGGATTGATAAGAAGGGGTGACTGCCATTGAATCCTCTCAGGGTGGGTCATGGTAGTGGGGAAAGTGGTCTTACCAAGGTCCTTGGGGCTCTGGAGGCTTCTTTTAAACACACTGGGTGCTCAGGTATGTCCCACCCTGGAGGCCATCGTGTGTTCAGCACAGTGCTGATTGCAGTACTGCATGGTGTACAGTAACCACATTCTGGATAAGTGACTTTTTGGCAAATGTAGCTTTGGCCCTCAAATCTTGGGGTACTCAGGATATGTTCAATGATTTAGAAAAGGACAAAAGGCAGATTATAAAATCTTTGGCACAGGGTTACTCTAGTTAGAAATATGAAAGAAACAGAAAGAGTATCTTTGCCCTAGAAGGGGTTATCTCTAGTTGGCCATCTAAGACCTATATGAGGATGAAAAACTTGTGAGATGATGTGAGAGTAAAATGCAAGAAGGTGCCTGATAAAAGTGAGAACGAAAATGGGACTGTGATATTTCAACCTCTCCTAGATGCCAAAAGGATGAAGAGTGAGGAGCTATTTGTTGCATGCGCACCGCATGCCTACCACATCCTACCGGTATTTTGCTTTCACACAGGTTGTAGCATTTAGTCTTCACAAAAACCTTATGAAATAGGTGTTACAATTATAATTTAAAAATGGGGAAACTGAGGCTGAGAGAGGTTAAGTAATTTGCCCCAAATCACAAGGCTAGTAATTTGTTTGCTAAACTCATTTTTTTTTTTTTTTTTTTTTTAGAGATTTGTTTGCGAGAGAGAGAGAGAGAGCCTGTGCACAAGCAGTGTGGAGGGGCAGAGGGACCAGTAGATGCAGACTTCCTGCTGAGCCGGGAGCCCGATGCAAGACTCAGTCCCAGAGCTCTGGGATCATGATCTGATCTGAAGGCAGATGCTTAACCGACTGAGCCACCCAGGTGCCCTGCTAAACTCATTCTTATTTCATGTAAGTACTCCTCCAGGAGCTTCACTTCCCAGGAAGATGCTCAACTTCTAGAGAGCAATGAGTATCAACCTAATCCATTCCAGGGGATAATTCTGTCCTGATAGAAACACAGCACATTTCTTTTTTTGAAAGCAGGTCATTGATCTGTTTACATGCCATTGTTACATCATTTACAGTAAGTTTTTAAAATATAAAATTCCATTCATATTGTACGGAAGAAATTATTTATTTATATATTTTTAAAGATTTTATTTATTCATGAGAGACAGAGAGAGAGAGAGAGGCAGAGACAAGGCACAGGCTCCATACAGGGAGCCCAACGTGGGACTGGATCCCCAGTCTCCAGGATCATGCCCTGGGCCGAAGGCGGTGCTAAACCGATGAGCCACCCAGGCTGCCTTATTTTTTTTTCTTAAAAGATTTTATTTATTTATTCATGAGAGACACACAGAGAGAGGCAGAAACATAGGCAAAGGAGAAAGCAGGCTCCATGCAGGAAGCCCGATGTGGGACTCGATCCCAGGACTCCGGGATCATGCCCTGAATCAAAGGCAGACTCTCAACCGCTGAGCCACTGAGGCATCCCAAGAAATTATATTTCTATGAGGAAGCAAATTCACTCCATTAATAGTTGGAGATTATGTAATTTCCTTGAGTATAAATTTTACTGCTCTGGAAACTGTAAGCCAAATTTATAATGCAGTGTTGCTGCTAGTAGGAAAGCCTGGCAAGAGACGACACATCCACCTGGAGGATATGGCCATTGAGGGAGAGCTGGCTGGTAATGGTTATGAAAGTCTGTGACCCACCTAGACTATTCCTGTGTGCCACCAGGGCTAGAACTGTGATCTTCTGACTCTAGAAGCTTGAGGGACTCAGCGTAGACTTTCTCTCTTTTGTTATTTTTTTAATTTAAATTCAATTAACCAACATATAATACATCATTAGTTTCAGATGACTTTCTCTCCTTTAGCCTATAGCTTATTCCACTTTATTTAATCTTGCTTTATTTAACACATCAAGGGCCTGAATCAAAGCTTCTCTGGTAGAAGAGAGATCAGTTTCAGAGAGGGGTGCAAAGTGAAGATATGGAAATGAGAATGTAAATGCTTCCAATAAGTTTAACTTTGAAGAGGAAGAGAGAGCAGAATATGTAACTAAAGAGGAAAAAATGAGTCGATTAGGTTTTGTGTTTGCTTTTTTTTTTTAAGATTTTATTTATTTGAGAGAGAGAGAGAACACACGCACAAGCCCACAAGCCCAGGGAGGAGCAGAGGGACAGGGAGAAGCAGACTTCCCATTGAGCAGGGATCCCAATGCTGGGCTCCATTCTAAGACCCTGAGATCATGACCTGAGCCAAAGGCAGACACATAACTGTCTGAGCCACCCAGGTGCCCCTTGCATTTGCTTTTGAATGATGTGACAACTGCGCATGTTTAGATGACAAGAGGGAAGGATGAGAGGGAGAGGCTGAAGACACTGGAGAGATGGGAAGAGGTGGGAATGATGGACTGAGGTCTCTGTGGTTTGGGATCTACCAGAACATAAGTAGAGGATTACATTTACATAGAAGGGGACACCAGTTTTCACACTGAAAGGAAGGAGAAGAGGTCAGTAGAGACAAGGCAGTCATGGCCATGAATGGAGGTTCTCCCACACGGGTGATGAGATCAGGAGAGGAGCAAGGAAGACTGGGAGCCAGAATCCTTTTCTGGATGAATGAATGAATGAGGAGACTAATGGCAGTAAGGGTGGAGGGAAAGATGGCTGAAGGAGCAGGGGTTTCTCAGGAGTAGGGTGGCACTGTAATGGTTTGGAAAGGGAGGGGATTGTCAGCCGCACCTAAGAGAGCTGAAGGAAATTGGTAGTTTGAAGGGAGGGCTATGATAGAGTCATAGCAATTGGTGAAGGGAATGTTTGGTGTAACAGTTGAGGATGTAGGGGAGTTTGTTTGTAATGGAATGGATTATGTTAGTCATGATTTTCTCAGTTGCAAGTGACTGAAAAGAAGATATATTGGGCTAAAAGTTAACAGAGTGAAAAAAAAAAAAAGCTTCGGGAACTGGAGTGCATTGTGGATCTTAGAAACTAGAACCAGGGGCACCTGGATGACTCAGTAGTTGAGCATCTGCCTTTGGCTCAGGTTGTGATTCCAAGGTCCTGGGAGCGAATCCCACATCAGGCTCCATGCCGGGAGCCTTCTTCTCTTTCTGCCTGTGTCTCTGCCTCTCTCTGTGTGTCTTTCAGGAATAAATAAATAAAAATCTTAAAAAAAGAAAGATACTAGAACCAGGCATTTGACATCATAGGGACGCTCAGCATATCTCCTTTTTTTTCCTGTCTTTTGTTTCAGCTTGCTTCATTCTTCCCTTACAAGGTAAATGGACTGTATTTACACGGCAGAGAACATGGCCACTTGGAAGTTCTGTCAGAATAATCCCAAAGAGATACCTAGACTCATCTGGCTTGGGAGCATGATCACTGGGTCAATTTTTGGTCACTCATTTTGGTCACGGGCTTTTCCCTGTGGCGAGGGTGAGTTAATTAGTAGGTGTGGAAAAAGGGGTGTTGGACAAATAAGAATGAACCACCACAGGAACTCCAGGGAACATGGTGTATAAGTTCTAGGGGTAGAGGAACAGCAGGAAGTGGTTAGATCAGGGGAGAAAAATCCAGCAGCAGCATGAATATGAGTGAATGAGAGTAAGAGAGGATGGAGTGACTTGTGTTTGAGGCAATGGCTGAGGATTCTGGGGGTGTCTTTGGCAGACACAGAAGAGAGGGTCTTAGTTTGGAATTTGTTATGCTTTTAGGAGGGTCCTAGTTCTCAGGAACAGACAGGAAGATGGTAGTAGGTAAGCGGTTCCTGGGGAGAGTGTCACATGCAAATCATAGCAGCAGACTTGGGGGATTCTTCATAAAATAATTGGACAATTACATCTGCCAGGGAGGCTACCTAGTAGGTCACTCTCACTTGAGAATGAACTAATGAAAGCATCTTACTGTGCAAAATGCTTTCCTAAGGGGTCTCTAACATTAGAAGGCCTTCTGCTTCAGGGAATTTGTGACTAGTTGAACTGAGTTGATATCTTGTAGCCACCAAAAATGGTTGATGGCTTGGTGCCTAGTAGAATCAAGGTCCTGGGGTGGTAGCCAAGGATCCTTTGGACCTGTTTCCTTATTTTAATCAGCCTGTGTGCTCTAAGACAAAACTTACAGCACAGATGAGAACAACCAAAAAGTATGTAATTTGTTGCAGCTTCCCAGGTGCTGTTGATGTACATTAATTCTAACCTCATTTCAACCTAGAACCCAGTGTTCTTCCTACTTAAAATAAGGAAACAGAGGTTCAGCAAAATAGCTTAAGATTTTACAACCATTAGATTTTAATTCCCAAGATGAAGAATGTGTATTTTACTTTATAAAATATCATAATCTGGGATCCCTGGGTGGCGCTGCGGTTTAGCGCCTGCCTTTGGCCCAGGGCGCGATCCTGGAGACCCGGGATTGAATCCCACGTCGGGCTCCCGGTGCAAGGAGCCTGCTTCTCCCTCTGTCTGTGTCTCTGCCTCTCTCTCTCTCTCTGTGACTATCATAAATAAATAAAAATTAAAAAAAATCATAATCTTATGCAAGATTTTACTAGAGAATACATTGTTTTGTGGAGATTAATTGGTATAAATCAAAGTGAAATAATAAGTGAATATTCTGTTAACAATAACAACAAAATAATATAAACTAATATTTATTGGGTACCAACCACTGTGCTAAACACTATGGATAATTAATACTCATAACAACTAATTGAGTTAGGTACTGTTATCATTTGTTTTCTTTTCTTTTTTTTTTTTTATTTATTTATTTTTTTTTATCATTTGTTTTCTATAGATGAAGAATTGATTGTACAAATACTATTTTTTTAAAGATTTTATTTATTCATGAGAGACACAGAGAGAGAGGCAGAGACACAGGCAGAGGGAGAAGCAGGTTCCATGCAGGGAGCCCCATGTGGGACTCTCTCCCAGGACTCCAGGATCACGCCCTGGGCCGAAGGCAGGCGCTAAACTGCTGAGCCACTCAGGGATCCCTGGACAAATACTATTTCTAAACCATTACCAGTATGACCATTACCATGATGAATAGAAACAAGAATAGGTTATATAGGGGGAAATCAGTTAGTAGTTTATTTTGGTTTGAGGCATAAGCACTGAGCATGGGGAAAGAGAAAGGGCTCTGTCCCTGAGACTGTGGCAAATGTTTAGTTTTGTCCCTGTGAAACAAGTCACTTTTATTCCCTAGGCAATTTTTCGCTCCTTCTGAGTATCACTCATAACCACTGGCATTTTCTTTGGTTTTCAGATTGCATCTACATCTTCAAATTACAGCACAAATACTGCTCTGCTAAGTGGAGTGAGAATTAATAGACCTGAGTGACCAAGGACTAATTCAGCTTGAGGTGTAGAAGAATGGTGATGCTATTTACCCAAAGGGTAAGTTGGGAGAGGATAGTAATCAGGAATGTGAAACTGTGGATTGCATTGAGTTTCTACACATTGATGTGTGGTCTTTGGGAGACAGCCAAATGAAGAGTTTCTGCAGTTAGCAAAGGATTTAGGCCTGGGGCTTTGGTGAATGATTCAAGCTCAAGCATACATCTGGAAATTGTTCAGCATGATAATAGTTAACACCACTAAAATGGATTAGATCTTTGAGGTGGTAAATAAAAGAAGAACAATGTTATTTAGTCTTGGGAGTACCCATAGCAATAGGCTGAAAGGGGATTGGGAGCTTAATTATGTATATGGCATTTAATAACAATGATTTTCAGAGTGTTTTTCAAACAGTAATTTCCTGTGAAGCCTCCATAAAACCTGGACTGAATGATGAAATTTTTAAATTCTATAATCCTAATAACTGATTTATTTTAGGCTTAAATGCTCTTGCAAGGAATGTGCTGGTCCAAAGGACAATGTTATTATAAACTATTTCCTCTGAAGTTGAAATTCATTAAAAAAATACTGAGACAAGTAATAAAATGGGAGAAAGAAAAGGAGAATAATTATATTAATGAACTGAATTCTGGGGTGCCTGGTGCCTCAGTTGGTTAAGCCTCTGATTCCTGATTTCAGCTCAGGTCATGATCTCAGAGTTGTGAGATAGAGCAAGTTGGGCTCTCACCAGGAGTCTTTATGGGATTCTCTCTCTCCCTCTGCCTCTTCTCCCTTCTTAAATAAATAAGTCTTTAAAAAAAAGGAACTGTGGGCAGCCTGGGTGGCTCAGCGGTTTAGCACTGCCTTCAGCCTAGGGTGTGATCCTGGAGACCCGGGTTGGAGTCCCACATTGGGCTCCCTGCATGGAGCCTGCTTCTCTCTCTGCCTGTGTCTCTGCCTCTTTCTCTCTTTCTCTCTCTCTCTCTCTCAAATAAATAAATAAATAAATAAATATTAAAAAAAAAAAGGAACTGTATTCCAAGAAAAATGGATTCAAGACTAGGTTCCAGGAAGTCAAGGGAAAAAGTGATCATGGTGAATTATCTATAGACATCATCCCATGCACAGTTTTTGAACATGGTCAATTATTAGTATCCCATGGATCCTCTCTCTCCTGGAGATTCTCATGAATGGGTCTTACATGGAATCTGGGAAGCTGTGTATGTTTAAAAATTTCCCCAGGTGATTTAGATGGTCAGCCAAATTGGACAAAAACTAGTCTAATAAAGGAAACATACCAGTTCACAGGAGAGAAAACCTTTTATCTAGTTCTGAAATCTGAAAGGGGTTTTGTTCCATGGATACCAAAGAACATTGACTAATAAAATAGACAATGTTCTCAATAGCATTAAAAAGACACCTGAGATTTTGTGTATATCTCATGCTAACCTTTGACAAATAAACACAAACAACACAATACTAATTAGAATTCTGTTGATGTAGGAAAAGAATGATCTGAGTTGAGAGAAAAAATTGTATTCCTTGGTCCTCTTTAGAAATTCTGATTCAGTAAATTTGAGTAGGGCCCAGAAATGTGCATTTGAAATATTCAAGTGTCCCAGTTGATAGGAACGCAAGTTGTCCAAGAGTACATTATGTGTTGAGAGGATGGATGGCTAATGGTGCTCCTGGGAGTTTCAGGTTTAGATATAAAATCTTGAGATGTACCATTTGTGACAGACATTTTTACATTTTTCTGAAAACTGATTTTAGAGGAAGGAGTCTGGATTATTTTTTTCCACAAAATCTGCTGGGAAGACTTCTGTGGTACAAAACCAGAGAGCTTCTGTTAGTGAAAATTCTTCAGCCCTTGGGAAAATGTGAAAAGCATAGGTTGCCTCATTATGACTCAAGATTAGCTGTCAATCTCACTCTTAAAGGAGGAAATGGATACAGAATGGATTAAAATCTCATGGAATCATAGCAACAAACATGGGAACACTAATTGGTCTTTTGGTAGAGATGCACCTTCTTCCAACAGAAGTACCAAAGATATCATGGTATTAAGTATATTCATGCACAAAATAAGGTCATATACATGTTATAGCCTGCTTGTTGCAGCCTAACTTAGATTTGGAAGCCTCCAATTTGGAAAAATATTTTCTTCAGGAGAGTGCTTCTTTGGGGTCATGAGCCACCCCACAGCTCTTAAAAACACTAGCAAACATAAGTGAGAGGCTCTGTCATAGGTTAGCTTTCCTGCAGATTTTGTCATGGGTAACTTAACTGACCATAGAGAAAGGGTTAGCTGAGGTCTCTGAGAGAGGCAGTCTTTTCCTTTTTACATTGGCTAGTTACTGAATCCAAAATTCAGTTTAGATCTCAATAGGAGAAACTCGAACTATGCTAGATCTTTAATTCTGTACTATATAATGACTGGAATACAAAGTTGGGATCTACCATACAGCTATAAATAGCACTCTGCTGGATTCGGGTGACCTCGGGTCTAGTTATCTTTAGATGGTTTTCATACTGCGGTGAGACTTTAAAGGCCACAGACAACCTCCTTTGACTCCAGTTCATCTTAATTCTCCAGGTTCTCCAGGATACTCAGTGCAGGATTTCCTCTTAGGGAAAACTTTATGTTTGAGATTTGTATCCACTAAGGAACATGAACTTGAAGATTCTTATTCTTCGGGCTAAGAGAACTGCAAATAAGCACGTATCTCTCATTGCTTCCAATGCCCGATCATTTTTGCAGGAGAAAATTCTGTGACAAAAGTGTTTGCTCCATTGGACTAAAAGAGTTGGAACTCACCCATTGCATAGTATCAGTATTTTGACATTAGTTTAAAAAAATGTTTAGTTTGGGATCCCTGGGTGGCGCAGCGGTTTGGCGCCTGCCTTTGGCCCAGGGCGCGATCCTGGAGACCCGGGATCGAATCCCACATCAGGCTCCCGGTGCATGGAGCCTGCTTCTCCCTCTGCCTGTGTCTCTGCCTCCCTCTCTCTCTCTGTGTGACTATCATAAATAAATAAAAATTAAAAAAAATGTTTAGTTTATATCAAACCATTTACTTAATTTAAATATTAAATAGTACTAACAGGAAAACCATCTCCCAATTTCTTTTTGTTTCTGAGATGCTTTTTCTGGCATTAGTAAAATGCTTATTTTTCTATTTTCTGATGAGTCAATTTTAGACTTTATTGACTTTTTGTTATCTGAGGTGATTTAGCATTCTCAATCCCCTGTTTCTTTTCCTCTTATTATTCTAGAACATAATTTCTAGTGTTTACATTATTGTCTATGAAAAATTGCAGTGACAGATACTATTCTCTAATCATTCCTTCCTAGCGTAGCTTTGGTTTTTTGGAATCCAATGATTGCCTCCTTTTCCCTCCACAGTATAGTTTTCTTCTAACTGATCATTATTTCAGTTGTTCACCTAGAGCTGTTGTATCACTACCAGTTTTTTCCTCCCAAAGGCTCAAACATCACAGATAACCAGTCAGTTCCCTTTTCCCCTCTGGAGAGCTCGCTCTGAGCCCCCACTTCCTCTTACTCCAATTGAGAGCAGGTTTTGGGCACACCTCTGTCTTAGAACTCACTTTTGACATTTTTCTATGTTGGATTAACTGTTTTAATTGTGTGTCTTTCTTTTTCTTGTTCTTCTGGAGTACCTTATCCGGCAGTTCCTTAGAAGTGCATGGCAGATATACTTTTTGAGACCTTGCGTTCACATGATTGGTTGGTTGGTTATAAACTTCTAGGACAAATAATTTACTCTCTCAGATTTTTATTTTTATCTATTTATTTTTTAAAAAGATTTTTTATTTATTCATAGGGACATAGAAAGAGAGAGGCAGGGACACAGGCAGAGGGAGAAGCAGGCTCCATGCAGGGAGCCTGACGTGGGACTCGATCCCAGGTCTCCAGGATCACGCCCTGGGCTGCAGGCGGCGCTAAACCACTGCGCCAACAGGGCTGCCCTCTCAGATTTTTTAAAAAAGATTTTATTTATTCATGAGAGATGCGCAGAGAGAGAGGCAGAGATATAGGCAAGGGAGAAGCAGGCTCCCTCTGGGGAGCCTAAGGCGAGACTCAATCTCAGGACTCCGGGATCATATCTTAAGCAGAAGGTAGACACTCAAACACTGAGCCACCCAGGTTTGCTGCTATTTTCAGTTTTTTTTTTTTCTGGAACCCCTATTACCTTCTGGTTTCCTCCCAAAGTCTTCTATGTTTCCCTTCTGTTTTCTATTTTTGTTTTGTTTTGTTTTCCAAAGACTTTCTCAACTTTGTTTCCCAAAATTTATCTTTATTTTGGTTATAATTTTCACTTCCTAAGGCTTTAGAGCTGTTTTTCATAGTATCCTATTCTGGTTTTATAAATTATAATACCTTATGTCACCTAAGAATCCTAGTAATTAAAATATTTTTCTTACACTGACTTTTCTCCCTATTCTTATTTTTTTTCATTTCGATGAACTTTGGATTTGTTTATATTAAGAGATATTGATTGGAAACTATATATGTGTGGGTAGGTATATGGGAGGGTTTGTCAAATAGTAGGCTTCACGTAGGGAGATGCGGACGTTGTTGTAGAACTGACATAATATAAATGTATGTAAAGGTTTTTTTTTTGTTGTTGTCTGTATCATTCACTTTCTCTGGGGATGAAATTGCCAATCTCCTACCTAGCATTCGTCTACTTGGAAGCCACTGTTCTGGGAACAGGTAAGGAAGGAAAGGAGACTGGAAGTTTACTGTCCTTTCACTTAATTTTTTTCCTGCCTTTCGCTTCCAAGAATAGACTTTAGTTTCTTTTTTGGGGTAGCAGTTGCCTGGCTGTGTAGCACTCGGGTATGTTGCACATATAAGCTTTCAACAATCCCACTTTTAGAACAGAGCACTGCCCCCACCTTCTGTAGCACCTGGTGCTTCTAAGTCCTAACTTTTCAAGGGGTTGTTAGGGTGAATTGGCTTTCATCCCTCCTACAGCAATTTTAGGCTATAGTTTATCACTACCCTGGCTCTATCTGCAGTCTTCCAAAATTTGGTTAGAATCTGTGCAATCCCCTATTGTACTGTCTTCTCTATTTCTCTATTTTTTTTATATCTATAACTCTGTATACTTAGTATGTATTTTTTTTAATTGGGTCTTAGAAAGGAGTAGCAATAAACATGTGGTAAATCTGCCACAAATAGTACTAAATAGAATTACATTTTCAAAGAAAAATGCTTAATGTTTTTTGAAACTGCCTATAATGTTAATGGATTTTAATGTGGATTTGTTGAGGATTCAGGATTTTAGCATTTATGAGCAAGCTTTCAGGATAAAATGGTAATATGCAATAATCATACAATATTGTTGAGAATTTAGTGTTATATAATCCAATAATGGGTAAAATAAGCATAAACAGCACATAAAATAAGAGTCTTCATTTAATACTATTGACTTTTTTTTTTTTTTTGCTGCTGTAACACCTTTGTCCTAGTGATATTCTATCCTTGATCAAGCTTTCTTATAGTTTTGGTATCTTTCCAGATATATTTTCTGCATACATAAATAAATATACATATCTATCTCACATCTGTTCTCCATTTTAATTCCAAATGTTTCAGAAGCCCCAGCACCAAGGAGGCTGGAACTAAGACTTTCACAATCAATATTTTATTTTATTTATTTTATTTTATTTTATTTTATTTTATTTTATTTTATTATTTTATTTTATTTATTTTTTAAAAATATTTTATTTATTCATAGAGACAGAGGGAGAGAGGGGCAGAGACACAGGCAGAGGGAGAAGCAGGCTCCATACAGGAAGCCTGATGTGGAACTCGATCCCGGGTCTCCAGGATCATACCTGGCTGCAGGCGGCGCTAAACCGCTGTGCCACCAGGGCTGCCCACAATCAATATTTTAAATACTGAAATATTTTTCTATCAAAGCAAAGTCCCCCCCCGCCCCCCCCCCCCCCCCCCCCCCCCGGTGATTTTGGGAAAAGGACTGATTATGGTACATTTTCCTGCTCCAACAATTCCTGGAAGTTGGTAGCAAGTTTCATGCTGACCCACACTCTGGTCAGCACAGAGGGACCTGCAAGGGAAGGGACACTAATGTGTAGTATTGGCAGGATTAAGAAACACCTGCACTTGAGTCTTTTCTCATTTTCTTCAGGATTTTAGCTTCCCTGCTACTAGCCAACTTTACTGACTTTTTCTTGAAGTAACAATCTGCAAGTATGAAAACACTCCCAAATAACTTAAAAACACTCAAAAATATCTCACAGAAATATACAGAAAAGATTCAGTTTGCATAGAGTTGGTCCAGTCATTCTGTGAGCTACTGTAGTGAACTTTTATATACATTGGAAGGAAAGGAAAGCTATTCAGTAAGGAGTCAATATTGCTCCAGAATATTCTTGTGACTCTTTTTTATCGCAGAACAGACCTCATCCACTCTGGCCACAGGGGTAGGCATGTGACTAAAGCTGGGCCAAATATAGTACATCATGTTCTGTAGATCACAGAGACTGGCCTAAGGACTGGGTAATGAGCCAGTGTTAAGTCATTGAGTCCTTCCCCTAGGATTTTTCAAACGGAAGCTGAAAGAACCAGTTTTGCCTGCTGGTTATGGAGTGGTTAGTATCATGAGCCCAGAGCTGCCTGTAGCTGTGTCCCTTGCCAGGTAAAGAAGCCAGGGTCTCTGACCCACCAAAAAAAGAGAAATAGAAATGAGAGGTTTGGGGTTGTATTGTGAACTCTTGAGTGAACAGAAACTGTGCAAGCAGAAGCTCTGAGTAATCCAAAACTACTGGGTATACTGAATGGAGGGTAAAGTAATTGGCTGATATGATAGAAACAAAGAATGAAATCACCATAATGGTTGGGAACAAACTCTTGTTTTGAAAGAGGCAACAAAATACTACTAAAACTGCTCTGGACTGCTTACCTTTCTAATCCCTAAATTATGCATACTCCAGCCTGTGTGAAGCACGGCTGCATGACAGTCTATTGGTTCATGTGAAATTTCTCTGTTCCCTTATTTCTATGACCTCAACCCACATTATACTGTCTAGCTATATAACTTATTCCCCAACCATGTGACACTCTACCATATCTCTTGTTTATGTGCATATACTGTTTTTTTTTCTAACTGGAACAATTCTTCTCATGTCCTAAGCATCCCTAACTTCTTTACCTGGATATCACTTACTCATCTTTGGAGACTGAGATCAGGCTCCTCTAAGCCTTCTATAACCCCAGTCAAATTTAATGGTACTTCGTATTTTGACTGTGCATCTCCACAATTAGAATATAAGCTTCTTTTAGAGTAGAGATACTGTTTTGTTCCCTTTTGGGTCCCCAGTGCCTGATGCAGTACCCAGCACAAAGCAGATACTTAATGAATGCATTGTTTTTTGTTACAGGTCAGTTGCCTAGACTCGTTAAAAAAAACAGAAAATCTAAGGGCCTCCCATTATCATCCCTCCTCCAATAGACCCACTTGCAGTTGTGCCATGGTACTTTAAAAAGGCAACAATTACATGGCTTTGTGCAGATTTCTTCAGTTCAGAGTGCCCTCCTCATCCCTGTCCTCTAACTCCTTCCAAGAACAGAAGCAGGGCGACCAGAGTTACGGGCTATTGCAGTTGTCCATGCAAGAGAGGATGATGGCTTAAGGACTAAGAAGTATTGGTGGAGTAAACGATAGAGATAAATTCTAGAGTTGGAACAGTAAGTACTTGGTGAAGAACTGGATAGGAAATGAGGGATGGGGGCATATCAAATTCTATGGTTTAATCAATTGGTGTTTTATTCAGAGATAGGAAAGAATGGAGGAGATGCAAGTTAAGAGTAACTAAACACTTACATACATAATCAGCTTTCTTGTCTAAATTTTGCTGATAAATGCTATACTTAGGGAAATACTGATTTTTTTGGTTTTTGGTGGCGGTGTTGGGGAAAATACTTATGGTTATTTTTAAATTTACAACTTTAACTATTTTTAAGTATACTGTTCAGTGGCATTAAGTACATTCACATTGTTTTATATGTAATCATGACCACTATCCATTTCCAGAACTTTTTTCATTTTCCCAAACTGAAATTCCTTGCCTGCTAAACACTAACTCCCCATTTCTCCCTCTATCCCAGTCCCTGGCATCCACCATTTTACTTTTTGTCTATGTACTTAAAATAAGGAGAATTATATAGTATTTGTCCTTTTGTACTGGCTTATATCACTTAGAATAATGTCTTCAAGTTTCATCCATATTGTAGCATGTATCAGAATCTCCTTCCTTTTTAAGACTGAATAATATTCCATTGTCTGTATAGACACCATTTTATTTATCCATTCATCCTTCAATGGACACTTGGGTTGTTTTCACCTTTGGCTATCTTATAAATAACACTACCATGAACCTAGGTGTGCAAATGTCTGTTCCAGTCCGAGTTTTCAATTCTTTTGGGTATATATCAGAAGTGGAATTGCTGGATATATGGTAATTCTATGTTGAATTTTGAAGGAACCACCATAGTATTTTCCATAGCAGCTGTACCATTTTACATTCCCACCAGTAATGCACAAGGGTTCCAATTTTTCCATATCCTCCCCAACACTTTTATTTTATTAATATTTTTCTGATAAAGCCATCCTAATGGGCACGAAGTGGTATCTCATTGTGGTTTTAATTTGCACTTCCCTAGTGATTAGTGACACTGAGCATATTTTCATGTGCTTATTGGCCATCTGTATATATTACTAGGAGAAATGTATATTTAAGTCCTTTGCCTATTTTTGAATGGAGTTATTTTTGTTGTTGAGTTCAATTTATTTTGTAATATGAAGTGGTTTCAGGAACACAACAAGTCTCTGAGGCATGAAAACAAGTGTTAATGATGGTATGAAAATGTTAGGGACCTTGGGAAAAGGGATAGGAAGAGGTGAGGATGTGAAAGAAAGTTCAAAAAAATTTTTAAAGTTTTACCTTTAGTAAAGATTAAAAAAAGGACATTCTCCGGATTCTGAGCTCATTTTAATATTATACTTTGGCAATCTTTCAAGTTAAATAAGCATTGCTGGGCTACCCTGAGAACCTAATCACTATTTAAGAATACTACTTGTATTAAAAATGCTGTCTTATAAATCCTCTAATTAAAAATTTTTTTGGTATATAATTCATATATATACTAATGACTGTTAATTCATATATATATATATAGTAATGACTTTTATACACTAAAATCTAAACTTGAAAAGTAAGTTAGTTGTACTAATGGATTACAGAAATAATTATTACATAATGCTTTTAACTAGAAATTTAATATTTTTCATTTACCATAAGTTGATGTGCACAAATCATTTGTGAGATACCATTATAAGAAAATATACAGGATACAGAGCTATGGAACTAAAACAGAATCATAATATAACTGGTAGAAACATGAAAACAAAGCTGTTATCTACAGATATAAAGAAGGATTACATAGAAATCTGTGCTGTTAACTGAAGCAGCTGGAGAAAATACAAATGGCCATTTGTAATAGATAAGTAGTCTCCAAGAATAATATCCAGTTTAACTTACATAAATTTTATTATTTTTAAAGTAGCCATAAGTCTGTTGAACGTGCATAAATTGTTGGATTCTGAATTTTTGGTAAAATGTTGTAAGACTTAGATAAGTAACCTACATTATACATGTAAAGTGTAATATATATTTGACAAGAAACATGACATTATTTTAAAGTATATCTAGGGTTATTTTCAATGTTCTATGCTCTATATTCCCTGTAAATAATTAATAGTTAAAACATATCATTCACTAAAAACAAAACAAACCAACAAAAGCATTCATTAATCTGAAACTAAAGATTAGCTTTCCATTTCTTGTCGGGATCCGTGTTGCTAACTGTGGAAAGAAAATTAGAGAGTAAAAATTTAACATCAGGTAAGAAATTTAATGGATTTTAAGTTATTTTGTGGTTAGAAAAAGCATTCATTTCTAAAATAATTTTGTTGCTTAATATAAAACTGGTAGTTTTTTGTACATATAAAAGCAATGCTGAAACTTCTACACAAAATTCAAGTTTTGAGCTTCTTGATTTTAAGGATTAAACTTCTATAAAGATTGTTAATTTGATGAATTAATCTAACACTATCAAATGCTTATAGAATTACTGCTTTAATATTTTTGAGTTTACTACCTTTACTATTGCTAAAACGTTTGCCTGTTCCCAATCCTTCTGCATGTGAAATTCTTTGTGGTCTTGTGGTCAGGGGAAGAGGAGCTATCTTCCCGTTACATGCCTTTGATTGTAGTTCTGGTGGGTAAGAACTGCAACCCCTAAGCAAAATTCTAATTCCTGTGGGAGCTTTAGCTTCCAATTTGTGGTCCACTGGCCTTTTACTACTAACCCTTTCTAATGCTTGTTTCTCCATCTTACAGTGAAGTTCAAGGAAGGACTCTGGTGGGTGTTATTTTTCCTAAAAGCAAACTAGTTTGTTTGTTAAAAAAAAAAAAAAAAAAAGCATTTTAAATGCTGGTAATAAAATAATTGAAATTTGGAAGTATACTTACATATTTTTCCTTCTTTTTCTAATTTTTTCAAATGAAGCAAGACATTATGTTCAGCCATTTTATGTAAATTGTCAGGAACATTCTAAAAGAAAAATGAGAGTGAAACATTTCTTTTTTAAAAAAGAATGAGTTACTCTGGTTGAAACAATTAAAAAATGCAACAAAAGGAAAACTTAATTTTTTATGTAGGGATAATCAAAATTATTTCACCTTGTATGTGTCTTGCTTTAGACCACTATATTTTTATCTACAGACTTACACATAAAATAGACTATAAGGTCCATAAAGACAGTAACAGTGTTGGTTTTGTTTAGTGTACTCAGTGCTTATTAGCACAATGGCATAGTAGGAACTACATATTTTATGAATCAATGAATAAATAACTGTAAACATTTTTTTAGATAGTTTTGATGATGCTATGGACTGATGGCCCTATGGTTTATTACATAATAATATCTTTGTACATTTCTTTTTTTTTTTTTCTTTGTACATTTCTTTTGGTTATCCTATCTCTCTCATCATTTAGCTTTTATCTGGAAATTCCTTAAACTTCTCTTAAACATTCTTGTTTACTTACATTGAGGTATATTGTTGACTCACTTCCTACTCAACCAACTTGGCACAGCAACATCACACATTAATATTTCTCAAATACAAACTTCCAACCCCAAATTCTCCCTTAACCTCCAGTACCATATACTATATCCACCATTGTGATCTTCTAGATCTAATTATGTGACTACTCTGTCTAAGATCCTTGAGTGGTCATGCCCAGGTTATTGGCTAAAGTCCATATTCTTTAGCATGGAAGTCAAAGCTTCCATGATCTTATCTGATCATGCCTGTCTTTCCTGCCTATCTGCATATGCATTCTGTGCTCCAGTCATATGCAGTTTTTTTGTGGGCTTTCAAACAAATACAATACTTTTTTTATTACTCGAAGAGAATGTCTTTCCTTCTAGAATCACTTCTCTTGTACTCTGGCTTGGAAAATGCTTACTACTTCTTCAAAACTCAACTAAATGATTAAGTTTTTAAAGCTTTTCCAGACAAGCCTTGATACCCTGAATCTTCGATCAGGTGAAATTTATTTCCCTTTCTCTTATGCTCTGATAATACTGTGTAGAGGTCTTAGAGGAAGCCTGCTATGATAGAGAAAACAAGATTTGAGTATCTGACATCTCACTTTTGATATGTGATATCTGCTAGTTGTGTGCTTTTGGAAGTTACTTAGCTCATCACACTCTCTGAGTCAGTTTTTTTTTTTTTTTTTAAGTCTATTAAATTGGAATAATAGTATCTTTATGTATTGAAAATTTGAGGCCTAAGAATTAAGGACTTTTATAAGTGTAAACTAATGAGTAGAACATCTAGCACACAATAAGGTGCTCAAAAAATGAGCAGTATTATAAGCATATGTTGAACATGTCTGTCTTCACTAAACAATGAGTCTTTTGAGGGCAGGGATCTGTAGTCATCTTTGAATCTCAGTACCTAGTCTACTGTGTTGCACAGGAAAGGCATCCAGTAAATGTTGAAAGAATAAATCTCTCTGTAATAACTATGCTATTCTTGTACGTGAGAGGTACTTGACACATGTATACAGTGAATACAGTGAATATACCTCTGAATGCAGAACCAGCATTTTTTTTAGGTATGGGCAATTGCTTGATGACTCATCTGGGAGATTTGAGAGTTCTGCTGTCTATACTTAAATTAGGGGAAAAAAATCCCATGTACCAACATATAGTCCAGTGTGGCTATACTACTCTAGTGTTATGAGGAAATGAACTCTTTCACAGAATTGAAATATTTATATTATCCCTTTGGCACTTTTTTTATCTTCAGCTATTTTAATCATTCATCCCTTCCTTTTAAAGCACACTGAGTATATGATCATTTTTTGATAAACTTTAGTTCTTTACTAAATATAATTGGCCCAGGTACTTTTCAAGCTCATCTTTACACTCTCACGTACCTTATGGCTACCTTATGGGTTGTAGTAATGGGAGGTTTTTTTTTTTTTAACATTTATTTATTTACTTTTCAGTAATCTCTATACCCAACATGGGGCTTGAACTCACAACCCTGAGATCAAGAGTCACACACTCTTATGCCTGAGCCAGCTGGGTGCCCTGGTAGAGAGAATTTTTAAACCCAGGTGATCTTATTCTAGAGTCTGCATTCTTAACCTCTATACTATCCATACAGCAGATATCTAATAAACAGTTACTGAAAAACTAAATTATACTAATTGATTGCCACTTTGTATTGTTATATATGCTGGGCCCAGGGGCCACTGAACTGAGAGCATTTTTTCTTTGTATACTCAGTTATTCTACTCATGTTCTTTTACATGTACTTTCTCCTCCTTCTCCCTTGTAGGCACTGCTATTACTTCTCACTGCTGTTATCCCAGTATGTCTCTAGCAGATCACCCTTCTTACTGGCTATGGGCTAGGATACCGATAATAATAATAATAGTCAAATGGCTACATAATACATAAATCATTACAAAAATCAATCATCAGGACGTTGGTAACATTCTCTTCTACATGATGAAGTATATAAAGCTTAATGATAGCTTGGAATGTTTCTTTTTGATTCTCCAGGTCCGTTTTTATTTAACTTCTGTGTTCTAGAAAGTTGAGATTGCTGATCTCGATTTTATACAAGCAGCACTAAATAAAATTAACAGATTTATTCTGTTCTGGAATGTGCTAAATTTACCATATCTATAGTCTATTATAAATATTATTCTAATAAAAGTGTTGTTATGTACAAATAAGATAAATGAAAATTACCTTGTAAATGCTTTTTACAAGCTCCATTGCTGTAAATGATTTTTCAAAATTATCACGAAATAACGTAAGAATTTGCTGTTCTCGGGTATTTCTGTGAGAAATGTATTCTAGAATTTTAGCTTCAGCATTATGGATTACTGGGCCATGTCCTGAATTAGAATTATAAAAATTATTTCAACCAGATAAAAAATAACAAATACAACATAAGTTAATTTTTTCTATTAAAAATATTCATATGATATATTGAAGAAGCATACTAAGTACATAATAAATGTGATTTGGAAAACCATATAGGTATATAAGGGATTTAAAAATTACATACAATGCCAGAACACAGAGAATCATATCAAATAGAATCCGTCTGAAATGTTAAATACATTAAACATAAAAAATAAAAAATTGAATAAAAATAGTAACTGCAAAAGTAATGACAGGTAATACAGAGTGTTCATTATTTGCCAGGCACTGCTCTAAATGCTTAATATGTATTATTCTAAGAAAGTAATGAGGTAGGCATTATTATTTTCCCCTCTTTATAGCAGAAGCTGAGGTATTGGCAGGGGGGTTGGCAAATAACTTGCCCACAGTTACATGGTGAAGAAGGGATGGAACTGGAGTTCTGACTTGAGGGCTTTTAATCACTCTATGCTCTTAGCCACTATGCCACATTTACTTATAAAAGATTGAAAAGGGGGGATCCCTGGGTGGCGCAGTGGTTTAGCGCCTGCCTTTGGCCCAGGGCGCGATCCTGGAGACCTGGGATTGAATCCCACGTCAGGCTCCCGGTGCATGGAGCCTGCTTCTCCCTCTGCCTATGTCTCTGCCCCTCTCTCTCTCTCTCTGTGACTATCATAAATAAAAATAAAAAAAAAGAAATGAAAAAAAAAAGATTGAAAAGGAGAATGTAAAAAGTAGCTTCATGTAAGTGACCAAGATCTCTTAAAAATTCACAAGAATCACAGCAGAACTTTAAGAATCTTATGTATAGGCTAGTGATTCAGAACTGCTGACAACCTAGATTAAGCTATATTAAAATTTGGTTGCTCTTTAAGACAGTGCAAATTAATATATGACGCAAGTCTGCAAGAGGGAGATTTTAAATATTTGAGCACAAAATATCTAGAAGCAGACTAACCTGTTATCCTGTAAAGAGCATTAGGCTTTGGTTAGAATATTGACTATCATTTACTAGTATGAGGTCATGAAAGTCCAAATTCCTGAGCTAGTTTCTTCAGCTGTGCAGTGAAGATACCACTACCTGCTTTACTGGGTTTTTGTGAGGACAACACTGTAAAGGTCCCGGCACAGTACCAGACAGGGAGCAGGCTTTAATATATGGTAACTGGGGCTACAGAACATGATTTACATATAAGCTCCTGCTGTGCTAATAAGCCAGTTCACTGGATTCATTAAAGGAAATACTCTGAGAACCTTTACTAGGCAGCCTCTCATTAGCTTTGCTTCATTCAATGTGAGTGCGTCAAACATGTACTCTCTTCTATTTAAAAACAGCTGTCAGCTTCCATTCCTCTTGTGTCATAGTATTAATCCAAATGCCCAGCTCCACTATGTTTCCTATCCCCTCAGCAGTGGAAGCTCATGAGGGAATATAAGGGTACTGAAGACACTGTATTTACAGATCTTTCCATGGCTCTGGTTAGGAACAAGTTAGAAAGACTTAAAAAATTAGGTAACCTAGTTTCTTTTTCCTTCTGGGCCCTCTTGTTGAGTCTTATTATCATTTTCCACTTTTAGGCTGCAAGGGAGATTCATATTGCAGAGCAGTACGTGACAGCTGAGATACTAAAACAGGTTTCCTTTTCTGGAGAAGTGAAATTAATATACAGTTTTAGAGCTGACATGGAAGCTACTGATATTTCAGTAATATGAATTAAAGAAACTAACACTTGGAGTTCACGGCTAAAATGTGGCCCATTACAGAAATCAAATTAACGAAAGTGAAGATAACTTGTGGAATGAAAACACTCTCTGATTCCCATGTAAATTTATTTCCTCTGTTTAAAGTTTTACTGATAGCTGTATAAATGTTAGACAATAACCCTTTATCTTCATGAAGTATTACTATAGTCTCAGCCTTTTAAAAATATTTTATTTGCTTATTTGAGAGAGAGAGAGAAAGAGAAATCATGAGTGGGGGGTGGGGCAGAGGACGAGGGAGGGAAACTTGAGCAAATTCCCTGCTGAGTGCAGAGCCCAATGTGGGGCTTGAGCACATGACCCTGAGATCATGACCTGAGCTGAAGTCAAGAGTCAGTCGCCCAACTGACTGAGCCACCCAGGCACCCCTAACTCTCAGCCTTTCTGATTGCATGGCTAGATAAGTCTTAGGGATATAATTTAAAGAAGCACTTTATGGGTTATCTTTTCAAGCCTCGAAAACATAAAGAATATACCCACAGAAACAAAAATGAACATTCTTCATCATTTCACACAAATGTTTTGCTAGATTTAAGTAACTACCCACCTGGATATATAATATCAGCTTTGACTTTCAACAGCACTTTCAGGGAGTTCATATAATCATAGAGGTCTTCAAATATAGTTGTTCCTTCCCCTAGGATGCAATCTCCAGAAAAGATAGCATTCTCCTCTTCTAAATATAGAGCCATATGATCATCAGTGTGGCCAGGTGTGTGTATAACTCTAGTTAAAAGAAAACGAAGAAATAGTAACAATTTTAACTCTTAGGCTTAGAATAAATTACTTTCCAGCCTTATCTCTGGATAACACAAATAAATGTCAAGCCAGTAAAAGCTCCTTTTTCTCTTGTGGCCCACTGAAAATTATCACCAGAAAAATTCTCTTCTTTAAATCAGATTTCCCACTCTGAAGTGTAAATTCAATACTTTCTCACCTTTTTCTTATTTTTTCTTTAGATTTTATTTTTTTTTATTCAAGAGAGGCACAGAGAGAGAAGCAGAGACATAGGCAGAGGGAGAAGCTGGCTCCCCATTGGGGAGTGATGTGGGACTCGGTCCCAGGACCCTGATTTCACGACCTGAGCCAAAGGCAGATGCTTAGCCACTGAGCCACCCAGGGGTCCTTTTTTTTTTTTATTTTATAAATAATAAACATGCACAGATACAATATTTTTTAAGAACAGAAAGGAAGATACTTGAAGGAGTTATGAATTCACAATCATCCCACTACTCAGAGACAGTGCTTTTATTATTTAAACACATTTTTTTCAATATTCTTTGCATACATGTTTATTTTACAATATACTTTGTGGCAAGATTGAGAAAAAAGGGGATCTCTGGGTGGTGCAGTGGTTTGGCGCCTGCCTTTGGCCCAGGGTGCAATCCTGGAGACCTGGGATCAAATCCCACGTCGGGCTCCCGGTGCATGGAGCCTGCTTCTCCCTCTGCCTGTGTCTCTGCCTCTCTCTTTCTCTCTATGATTATCATAAAAAAAAAAAAAAAGATTGAGAAAAAAGTACTTTCATAAGTTGCTGTTGGGAGAGCAAAATGGTATAGCACATATGGAAGGGAATTTGGCATTTTCTAGCAAAATTACATAACCCTTTAACGCACTGATCCCACTGCTAGAAATTTACCCTGAAAATACACCTTCACAAATACAAAAAAAATATACAAGCTATTCATTACATTATTTAGAAGAACAACATATTAGGAACGACACAGAAGCCCATCCATTGGACACTATGGACATATTGTGGTACATCCATACCATGGAATATGATGCAGCAGCCATCAAAAAAAAAAAAAAAGATGACTATCTCTAAGAACGGATACAGAGTAATTTGCAGGATATACTGTCAAGTGATAAAAAAACAAAGCATGTTCTTTTCATGCCTCTGCTTTGTTGTTGGAGCAGGCCACGAGATGTACTTTTTTTGTACCCCAACTACTTCCCCCTGTCCTTTGTCCAGTCTTTCAGGCCACATAAGGTGGGCTTCAGGGCAGGGTATCGGTATGGGCCCTAGAACCTCAGGTCTCGTGTTTGGCCTGGGGTTTGGACCTCCTGAGACACACCACCAAATGCTACCCTGATGAGGCCTCATGACATTAGGACCAGTCCCCAATGTCAAATTTGCTGAATGTGCTACAAAGCAGATCCTTGATGACCCTAGACTTATAGACCCTTTGCAGTCAGGCAAGTATTCCCCCTGCCCCACTTTCCTTTGGCCTTATCACCACCACCTTTTCCATACAGCCATCCAATTTGAGGGAGACCTGGAAACTTTGGGGTCACATGAGCCATGGCCACAGCACTGTAAACATGCAGGCTGCTGGGGTAATGCTGGTGGCATGCAACACCACAGGATCAACTTCAACAAGGACCATCCAGGTTTCTTTGGAAAAGTTGGTATGAGGCATTACCACTTAAAAGAGGAACCAGAGCTTCTACCCCAATGTCAACCTTGATAAATGGTGAACCCTGGCCAGTGAGCAGACATGGGTAAATGCTGTCAAAAACGAGACTGGAGCTGCTCTTATCATTGATGTGGTGTGATCGGGCTTCCCAAACAGCCTGTCATCGTGAAGACAGGACAGGAGAATAGCTGAGCAGAAAATCTATGGGTATGTGTGTGGGTTGTCCTGAAGCCATATGGAAGGAGGTTCATTAAACGCTAACAAGTGCTTTTCTTTTAAAAACAAAACAAAGTGTGAAGGAATGTTTATAGTTGCTCTTTTGTATAAGAAAATTGGGGAAATAAAAATGTATATGTATATATTTCCTTATTTTTGCAAAAAGGAAGGATAAATAAAAACTAATGAATAAAGCTGTCTAGAGGGGTAGGCAGGTGAAATATAGGAAAGAGATGCAAGCAAAACTTCTCTGATAGTAACTTTATTAGTTTTCATTTTTAAGCTATGCAAATATATATCGTAAACATGAAACTAAATAAAAAGATGAAAGAAAATGTTATCATTGAATACCAAGAAATGAACCTTATAAGCCATACACCAGATAGATAACATAGCCATGCTAATATTCATTCAAAAAATTTTTAAATACTAAGATTACATCTCCCTTAATAGAATGTCTCTTAAGATTATAATAAGTGTTAAGATATTTTGAACTTTACTTAATAGGTTTATTGTTGGCAGCATTATTGGTTGCTGTATTTCTGAAACTATTTTGTGTTTACTGTATAATAGTATAAACAATAAATTGATTTTGAGAACCAAGGTTTTTACAGTGGGATAAGGAAAAAATATATATGAATGAGGGAATTAAGGTTTTGGGTTTTTTCTCATCTGAATTGAGGAATCATTATGAATTCATCATTTCATTTTTTTTTCCTGGTTCTATAAAAGGCCCAGAAGTAATGATACTTTCCTAGCTTTGTAAAAGGCCCAATAGTAATGTGCACACCTGATAGTTCTGGATGGAACTGAAACACCATTTCCCCCTCAAAGAAACCAGGGTTTCTTGCAGACATGGCTGGCTCCAGGTCTGGGACAGGGAAAGTAAAATGTGATATGGAAACACCTCTTTTGTCTGATTAAACCTGTTGCAACCTATTAATGAAAGTACTCAATGTTACATGAAAATAATTCCAGGAGGCATATTTCTACAACTACAAAAATATGTGGGTGTAAGGTATGTCTTACATGTTATGGACAGTCTTATGAACAATCACACATACAATGCCTTTACAAACAGAACCCCAATCTTTTTTAATCTACAAAAACTCATTTGGAGAACCATTCTTTCTCAGAGTCTGCAGACTATCTCATCCATTGATGTGCTTGCACTGTATCCTTTATTTGTGCTTCCCTCCACCCCCCAACTCCCTACTCCAGAACTCAGTAATGGTTTTCTTTGATAACCAAGGCAATAGATTTCTTAAATTAGGGGATCAGAAATTCTAATTCTCCAGTCACCTGGGTAGCTAATGCTTTAATCTGCATAAAAACTGTGTTAAAATTCACTTCACATAGGCGGGAGGAAAAAAGGAGATGACATCAGAGGTGCTTTGCTAAAGATCAGAGGAACTGCAGCTGTGGCCTTCCCATTCATCAGGTGGCACATTTATCTAGGTCTGCCACTTCTGTGATAGAGTAGACTTTATAAAGATGGCCCTCTTAGAAGATTTAGAACAGTCAACAAAAGCTGTCAGACTGACTTTTTCTTTGAGAAATTGAACTTAGGTCACCAGAAAATTCTTGGTTATATTCAGAAGCAAATCCTACTGAAAAACCTGCTTTCATTTTTACTACAGGGTTCTTGGTGGGTATTGTCCCTGTATCTACTATATTCCCCCCACCCCCCACCCAAACTGGCAGATATACCAGATCAACTGGACATCAAATACTTGAGGACTTAAGTAGATTTTAACCTTCTGTTTATCAAACTTGCTTAATGATGGATCTTCTTGTTGATATTTAAAACAACTGGGTTTTACTGACTTTATAAACATGGAAATTGGAAAGCATGGTGATCAGTAAACTGTTTTATTCAGATTTCTAGTATAATTAGAATTTGTTATTGTGAAAAGGTTATTTACTAAGTCATTTTTAAAAAGACATTTATTTATTTTAGAGAAAGAGAGAAACAAAGGGGGGAGGGTTGGAGTAGAGGGAGAGAGCCTTAAGTAGACTCCACTCTCAGCATGGACCTCGACATGGAGCTTGAACTTACAGCCCTGAGATCGTGACCTGAGCTGAAACCAAAAGTCGGATACTTAACTGACTGAGCCCCCCAGGCACCCCGATGTTGTTTCTTGATCTGAATGCTGCTTGTATGGTTTGTTCAGTTTGTAATAATTCACACTGAATATGGATGATATGCACACTTTTCTGTGTATTTTAATAAAAAGCTTAAAATAGAGGTGCCTGGTAGCTTAGTCAGTTAAATATCTGCCTTTGGCTCAGGTCACTGACCCCCATGTCAGGCTCCCTGATGAGTGCTTCTCTCTTTCCCTCTGCCTCCCCACCCCCCACCCTTCTGTGCTTTGTCTTTCAAATAAATAAATAAAATACAATTTAAAAAAGCTTAAAATATATGGTCTGTTTATGGCAGATGGGTAGTAATTAACTACCAGGGCCCAAATGTTATTAATCTACAAATTGGGTATGGATCTAATATCCATATACTGTGATAACTAATAAACCAGCACTGTGATTCCCAAGCCTTTGAGATAGACCTTTAATGTGTGATGGGGGAAATTCAGTACTGTCAAGAATATTCTCTGAAGAATTAGTAATGTAGTATTTATTATCTTTTGGTATCATGAACAAGTTATAGGAGATGCTATCAAATTTCTAACAAGAGCATTTTAAGAAAGTTGCCTAGAAATTAGGTGGTTTGTAAATTAAATTTGTAAATCAATGGCATATTAGGAAAAAGGGGACACTGGCTTGAAAGGGGCATGGATACCCAGTTCTTCTTTTTCTCAGTCATCTGTTAATCTACTCCCCTCTTTGTAGATATTTACATGTTGGATAAATATTCGGTGTCTTCTATGTGCCAGGGACTAAGGATCTGAAAATCAATCTGGCACCTGCCTTGTATCAGAGAATAGCTAGCTTATCAAATCTCCTTCCTCTTTTTCCTGGGCATGAAGTTAGACTTTATTTCCCAGGCTCCCTGAGGTCAGGGGTAGCCCATGACTGAATTTACAGCCAATGCAACAGAAGGTCTGATCTGTGACAGCCTCCCATGAAAGATCTCTTCCATGCTTCTTCTGTACCACCTACTGGACTGACCGAGGTGAGCAAGGGGAACTTGAAACCAACTATTGAGGATGGTGGAATCACAAGATGAAAGGTGTCTGAAACATTATTTGCAGGGGGGCCACTTGATAATCAGGAACCTTTTCTGGACGTTATGTGACTGGGAAGAAAACTTATTTCATGTATGAACCATTATACATTTTGAGATTGGTTTGCAACAGCAACTGGCATTAACTAATACTCTGAACAAGGGGTTGATTACCTTTTATGGAGACACCTACTTACACACAGAAGAATTATAATGCAACTTAGTAAGTGCTATAATCAAATAATAATAGTTATAAGAAAATTAGAGGAGAGAGCAGTTATTTCTGTCTGGAAAGGGTTCTTGAGCTAAGTAACATGTGAGCTGAAGTCTGAAGAATGAATAGGTAAGAATTTATCAGGGAGACATGGAGGGGGACAGCTGTGATGCCTACCTGGTCAAGGCGAAGGCATGAACATACATAATGCATCCAGGTATTTAGATATGGCTAGTTGTGTTTGCATGGGGAGTCATGGGATCTTAGATCAGAAAAGTGGTTTGGGGCCAGTGACATGGTAAGGAGAAAAAACATGCTCTTGTATGAAACGAGAGTTATTTAAGGTTTCAAGTGACATGGGGTATGAAGGGTAGATTGGAAAGGGGAGCCTGGAGACAGGAGTATTAAGTAGTGGTAGCAAACATGAAGAAAAAGGGACAGCATGGACCAATATTTTTAAGGTAAAATCTAACACAATTAGATTGGTGGGTGGGGAAAGGGTAGTGATAAAGGTGAAGTGGAAGCAGCTTCTGTTGTAGGAGAAAAAATAAAATCTTAAATGCTAAGAGCAGTAGGTGTTCTGAAGTCAGAAAGCAAATAGATTGTGGGGGATAATGGGCACCTGGGTGGCTCAGTTGGTTAAGCATCTGCCTTCAGCTCAGGTCATGATCCTAGGGCCCTGGAATTTTTTTTTTTTTTTTGACAAACAGGTGTATGCATTTATTCCTTTTTAGGAACAATATCTAAAAAAAGGACCGCCCTCCGCACTCCCCCAAAAAAGACAAAGATTCACACAGACACATTGGAATATATGTACAACATAATAAACCCATCCTAAAGAAGTGACTGGAACCCCCTCCCCCCCCCCCCCCCCCGGGATACAGAATCAGAATTGTAAAAATCATAGTGAAGTTTGCTTGCTGTAAAGCCTGAGAATTTTTTTTTTTCAGTTGGTTCTTCTGCAGGGCTGTCATACCTGCAAAGATATGTAAAATCTAATTTTTCTTTTTTTTTTTTCTTTTTGCTACAGTCTTTAGACTAAGCATGCAAGACATACGACTAAGTGCAACTGAGTGAAATGTATTTTTTTAAAAATTTCATCATTCCCTAAAGGTCTGAACTGAGGTATGCGTACTAACAGTTTCTCATGCTCTTATCTTTACTCATGTCTAGCTACACATGCTGAGAATGAACTATTCTCTATTCCAATAGAGTCCTGCATCAGGCTCCCTGCTCAGTGAGGAGTCTGCTTCTCTCTCTCCTCTTCACTTGTGCTATCTCAGTTGCTCTCTCTCTCAAATAAATAAATAAAATCTTAAAAAAAACATTGTGGGGGACAGAGAAGAACCGTAAGTAGTTCAGTTTAAAATTACTGAGTTTGAAACAACCTTTCTTCCTCACTTAGGTCATGGGAAATTATGGGTCTGGCCTAAAATCTATTTACTTTAGGTATGGGTCATCTTTTGGAATTGAGAACATGAGAAAGTCCTGAATTTAATTGATGAGTAGAGCCCTAAACCATCCTAACAGAAAATGCTAATCTATTTTTTAATTTAAATTTTATTAAAAAATGGTAATCATATAATGCAAACAAGTCCTGTAAAAAGAGTAGACAGAGTGAAAAGTCTTTCTTTAATCCTATTTCTCAGGCAACCTGGTTCTTCTTCCCGGAGTAACCATGTTATCAAACTTTTTATATACCTCTTGAGATATTCCTCACTCATATAACCAAATATGCAGAAATCTTCCTTTATTCCCTTTTGACTTATACAAACATATACATAACCTCCCTCTTCCTCCTTGGCTAAGGGACATTTACTGACCTGAGAGTGGCACCCTCAGTTTTAATCACATCTCCATCTTGCAGATAAACATATTGTTGTGTTCCATCTCCTATAATTTCTTCTTTCCAAGGATTCCGTGGGAGTTTTTTAATGCAATATGCAGTATCTAGTAACAAAACATGTAAAATATATTGTCATACTTTAAATAATTCAGCCTTTTAAGAGATCAACTTTCTCTCCTTTTTCCTGTATTTGGTTTTTGCAGTAATGTCCTGAACTCTTTCTCTACCCCATTAATTTATTCCAGCCATTTTTATTTTCCTTCTTCTTTAAGAATCATTGCTTTGTAAATTGTTACTTGATTCATGATTTTGTTCCTCTAAGTCTGCAGTTTTCCTTTGTTCAATTTTGCACTTCTGTCATTTCATATTTAATATCTGATTTCATTAAGAGTATGCTCTCTTTAAATTCTTCCATGGAAACAACAACAAAAAGAGATCAACTTTCATAGAGCTAACACTATGAATGACTGCAAAAAGATGTTAACATTAAGAGACGAGAGAAAATGGGATGGGTTATAGCAGTCTATCTCTGGAATTTGAATTATTTTTTCTACCTCAATAAAAGAGCTTTTTATTCTCTCATACACTTCTAGGTCTACATAAAAGCTTTCATGGTTTTCTAGTCACTCTAATTTTATACAAAAGTTTGAAAGTAGTTCTTCATAATCTCAGCTAGCTTTGATATCAAGATGGATGTTGAAGAGGCAGTAATACAGAACTGGGGAACGTTTTTCTGTCTAGATCTTAGTGTATAGTAAAAGAAGTCATGGCATCATGGCAGTACTTAGTAATACAAGGATGAGAGCATAATGTTCTTTCTGTGAATGCTGAAAGGAGCCCCAAACCCAGGGCTAGTTTAGCCCATTAAAATAAATTTAGCCCATCCTACCTCTCACTGACACAAAGAAAATCAATTAACCAATCAATAGCTGGGTGCCACTTATCTAACCAGCATACTACATATAGTTAATACAAGCACTGTGATATTAAAGTGCTTAAAAACTATCACAGTTGGGGAAATAAAACTTACAAACAAGAATTAAAGAACTATACTCAGTACCACTTAATAGATACTAAATAAGCAATTTAGTCAATAAAAGCAATAGTAGTTTAGGGAAAGGAAAACAATTAGGAAAAATTCACAAATATGAAAAAACTTGAGTGTGGCTTACAGGATGAGTAGTTTGGGAAAAGGTACAGAGAATGATTTGTAAGTAAGGGAAACTGCATTAGGAAAAGCATAGAAATGACAATGAGCTTGGCATATGTGCAACAATATATGCTACCAACTTGTCTAATGCAAATACTGGCTGAGAACTGGAGATAAAGTGGGATCAGATGAACTCATATCATGGAGGGCCTTAAATTTTTCACAAAATAGAGGAATTTAAACTCTACCATATGTGCACCACTGTACACTCTTTAGAAAAAAGATGAAATAGTGTTAATTGGTTGATCTATATGGCAGCGCTAGGTGGGACACTGGAGGGCGAGAGATCAGAAAGACCAGGAGGGGATGACTATAACTACCCAGTTGGGAGGATGTGAATATTAGAACTAATGTGACAGCAACATGGGAAAAAAGACATTCAGAGAAAAATTGACAAGGCACAGAAATCAGGGTAGTATGGAAGATAAAGGAGATAGAAATACTGCAAATACAATAAAAATAAAACAACTGAGACTAGACCTTCTCTCTCCAGCCCCAAACTCCATTATTTTGTATCTTGGAGGCTGAAGCAAAAAATAATATGCTATTCTGGGAACTGGCATTATATAATAAGGCTGTCTTCATTCTGGAGTGAGATGGGGAGGTTTTTTGGTATGTATTTATTTTTAATCTGAATAATTTTATCTTTCAGTAAAGAAGTAGCAGTATTATATTTCTAAGTTATGAGACTTTTGGCACACAATCTTCCAAAAAACTCACCATTATCTCAAAATAACAAATGTCATACTATAACTGTGCCAGTTTTTAAAATTAGGTGCAAATATGAAAACACATATCCTACTCACAATAACAATGTGTATAGGTAGGATGGAGATGGGTATGCTGAAAGCAATCATATAATCATTATATTTAATAGAAGCTATGGAGATATAACTTAGTATAAAATTCACCTTTTCAAAGTGTACAATTCAGTGTTTTTAAAGTATGTTCAAGGAGCTGTGTAACTATCATCACTATCTAATTTTATAATGCTTTCAAAACCCCTCAAAGAAACCCTTTACCCAACTGCAGTCACTCCCTATTCTCTCCTCCTACCAGCTCCTGGCAACCTTTATCTACTTTGTTTCTATCATATGATTATTTTAACAGGAGGAAACCCTTGGTCTTTTGTTAAAGGTCTGGATAATGAGTTAAAACATCAGTTAATGCTAATTACTGAAGCTAATACAAACCTGTAATATTTTTATAATACTTTCTAATAAAAATAATCTAATTGAATGGCATTAGAAGCAAACATTTGATTCCTAGTACCAGGAGGAAAAGTACACGGCAAAGACCCAACTTCAGCTGCAAAATAACAACCATCAGATCACAAAATATATTTTATAAGATATACTCAAAAAAAAAAAAAAAAAAAAAACCAAAACACGGGGGCAACCTGGGGCAATAAAGTTCTCATGTCTAGTAAAATTCTGGCTTCTGGCCAGCCACTGCAAGTTCCGAAATTGTACTCTGATTACATCTTAAAATTCTGAAAGCAAGTTGCTGTATCTTACAGAAACCTTGTAAATGGCATTCATAATTTTGATGTGGCCTGTAAAATCACAGGTTGTTAGCATCATAAAGCAGGTGAAAAAATTTCTGCCATACTAATAATAACTAAAGTAGTAAAATGATACGGAGTAAAGAAAATAATGAAACAAAATGGAACAAGAATGCTAGTGATAAAGGATTTAGAGTATGAAGAAATACACAGGACTCCTAAGGGGAAATTCTGAAAGATATCTCTGTATAATTTCAGTGCTGAGCAACTCCAGGTCTGTATGTAGCTAGTCTAGCTTCAATAAAGTTCAGAATGAAAGTCAACAAGCTACTTCTCAAAGTATTAAAATCCTAGTGGCTACAGAGCAGGTCTAATTTCTTGATTTTCTTTATATCAACCTAATAAGTAATCTATTATACACATATTAATTATTTTGTATGGAACCTAAAACGATTTAAATTTTTCAAGAAAGATTTTATTGATTTGGTGGGGAGAGGGAAAGGAAGGGAGAGGGAGGGAGGAGGAAGGGGGTTGGGGGAAGGGAGAGAGGGAGAAAGGGAGAGGGAGAGAGGAAGAGAGCACTGAGCAGGGGGACGGGCAAAGAGGGGAGGACAGAATCTCAAGCAGACTCCTTGAGAGTCTGAAATCAAGAGAATCAATCAATCTCATGACCTGAGCTGAAATCAAGAGCTGGATGCTTAACAGAGCCATCCAGGCACCCCTAAATTTTTAATTTAAAGAAACAGGTGAAATGTCCAGTAACAGGTGAACAGATAAACCCTGGTGTAATCCTACCATGGATTACCGTTTGGCAATAAAGGAACTATTGATACTGAAACATAGGTGAATCTCAAAAACTGGATGCTGTGTGAAAGAAGCTAGACAGTGATTCTATATGCTCCCATTACACGGCATTTTAGAACAGGCAAACTTGATCTATAGTGAAATGAAGGCGATCAGTGGTTGTTGGAAGGGGAGTCATTGCAGAGAGGCACCAGGAGACCTCTTTTTGGGTTCATGAGAGTGTTCTTTATATTGACTAGATTGGTCACAAAGTTGTTTATCAAACAGGGTACATTTTATGTATGTAAATTTAGGCTCAGTAAAGTTGATTTATGAGGAAGAAAAAGTAGGCTATAAACATTTCAAATTTTCAAATTGACCCTCATGCTAAAAGAGTTGCCAAAGCTAGTCAAGAACCTTCAGGGCAGTTTTTTAATTCACAAAATTTAATGGGTAGGTAGACAAGAGAAAGGTGTGGAAGGGCAGCCCTGGTGGCATAGTGGTTTAGCGTCGCCTGCAGCCCAGGGTGTGATTCTGGAGACTGGGGATCAAGTCCCACGTCAGGCTCCTGCATGGTGCCTGCTTCTCCCTCTGCCTGTGTCTCTGCTTCTCTCTGTCTCTATGAATAAGTAAATAAAATCTAAAAAAAAAAAAAGGTGCGGAAAAGTCAACTGAAAGATGATTTCCTGTGGCATACCATCCTCTAGGATGTAAGAAAGGAGAGAAGAGGGAAACCAATTTGCCCTTCCACCAATTTCTCTCCCCTTTTTCTTCACAGAGCTTTTTCTTCATAGGACCTATCACCATCTGACCTATTATTTATTTACCATTTACCTTCTCTCCTAGAATGCAAGCTTCATGAGAGCAGAGTCTTCATTTTGTGCACTGTCACAATCCCTTGTGCCAAGAACAGTGCTTGGATATAGTAGTCACTTAATTTGTTAAAGGGAGGAAGGAATGAATCAATCTATGTGTGTGATGGTGAGATGGAATAGAGAGGTGGTGAAGTGTCCGTATTGAATAGGTTTCAAGGACAGAGAATTGTCAATACAATGATATTTTGCCAGCACTTTAGTATATTATAGTAATTGCCTTAAAGTTATGGGAGACCTGAGATCATGTTTAGAGTGTGGACAATAACAGCAGCTGCCTCATAGGACCCATGTAAAGTGTTTAGCACAGTGCCTGGCACATAGTAAATGCTCAACAGTGGTTAGTTATTATTAGATCTGAAGCAGTAATTGTCACTACTACTACAGACAAAATTAAAACTGACATCCATCACTGGACAAAGGGGAAAAATAAGAGGGATAAGTGATTTGAAATAGAAAATAGGACTTTTCCTTTCCTCTTTTGTTAAAGTTGGGGACAGCATCAAAAGTATATTTCTAAAAGTACCACATTAAAGTATATAAAGTATTCAGTAAACTACTGACTAGCTTACTTGGTTCTGTAACACAAATTATTCTGAAAATACAGTTTTCCTCAAAGAGCTTAATGTTTTCTGTTTACCATTATTGATGCTTTTACAAATATCTCCTATGCCTCCAGTATGATCATGGTGCCAATGAGTCACTATGATTTCCTGGATTGTTGTGTTAAATTCAGTCAGGGCCTGCTTTAAACAGCTGATATATTCTGTAATTGCTGGTTCTCCAGTGTCAATGAGGATTCTCCTGAAAATTAAATGGACGATAATCACACAATTGGAACACAAAGTTAATATTGGCATTATTTCTCCCACAGATAATTCATATTATATTTAAGAAACTGCATATATTGCTTGGCTTTAACTTGTTTGGAAACGGTCTATATGATATTTCACCTTAGCTACAGTAATCTCACGGTAAGAAAAGTTCTTTGAAAAAACCTTATAGCTAAATGTAAATCTGAAATTGGCAAGTTCAAGGCACAATAATATCGAGTACTTACATCGCACTTAAATATGGCACCATTCCGGGGATTTTACGTATTTTAACAACTGAATTCTTCATAGCAATTATTTAAAGTAGGTATTTCATTACTATATCCAGAAATTAAGTAACTTGCTCAAGGTTACTCTGCAAATAAATGGTAAGACTAGCATTCAAACTTGGGTATTCGGGCTCCAGAATATGTGCTTTTATCCACTCTGCCTTTGAGATCTTTTACCACATACTCAAATGTCTCATAGATATGAAAGAATTAGGTTCAATGATATCCATAAAGAAACCTAGTCTTATGCACTACATACAAAACTTATCACTGAAGTTTTACATAAGGTTCCGTCCACAGGAAAATGAAGAGTAGGGAAGCATGGGGAAATGTCTGAGTTGCTTTATTTCTTTACCTAGATAACCTTATTAGTTATATTTTTCTGTTTGTGGTTCTGACCCTTCTTTATACGGTTTGCCCTTCTTCACTATGTTATGGAATGATGGCCTTTCTCTATAAATTTTTCCTGAATTAAAGAAATAAGGGTGACATCTTCCTCCTCAAGACCAACTCATAAATTTTTCATTTATGAAAATCCATGCTGCTTCACAGTAATACCTCCTTAATTCAGGTTGGGGGAGAGACTGGTCTTTTTTTTTTTTAATTTATGATAGTCACACACACAGAGAGAGAGAGAGAGAGAGAGAGAGAGAGGCAGGCAGAGACACAGGCAGAGGGAGAAGCAGGCTCCATGCACCGGGAGCCCGATGTGGGATTCGATCCCGGGTCTCCAGGATCGCGTCCTGGGCCAAAGGCAGGCGCTAAACTGCTGCGCCACTCAGGGATCCTGGAGAGACTGGTCTTATGAAAAGTCTCACTCACTTACTCATTAATACGTTAATAACTGTATGAATTACCTACTATGTGCCATGTCTTTCTTGCAAGATAAAAAATCCTTTTTACCTTCTAGTGAAAAGCAGGAAGAGGGAGCAATGAAAACAAATAGTAACAGTGACAGATACTAGCATTCTGCAGAAGTTCAAATGGTATCTGGATGGCTATTTTATATCGGATAGTTTGTTTCCTTCACTCTATTCCCTGAGATGCACAGCCAATAAAAATAAATTGTCCTCTCAGAGAGAGTGGGGGTGAGAACAGTGGCCTTATACTCCACAGGCTATTATCTACACCTACATTCCATAGAGCAGTGGCTCTACTTCACAAGTACACAGAGTTATAACTGTCCCTTCTGGAAACAGGGAAACTAGATGGATATACTGGCCCATGAATGCATTAGGAGGTTCTATATGTAAGAGATGGTTAAAAAACATTTAGGAGGCATGATCAGTAGGATTTTTTTCCAGGCAACTGGATGTGGAAGGGAAGGGGAAAAACTGGCGATTTTGAGGTTTCTATGTGAGATGACTGATGTGTCATTAACCAAGGCTATAAACACTGGATGTAGCAAATTTGAGACAGACTTGGTTTGGGTCACGGTGAATTTTGATGACATTGCCAGCCATCTTCCCTTGCTTTTTCATAGCACTATTACCATGTGACATATATTTATATGTTTTACTTACTGCCTATCTCCACACCCTCCCACAACCTACAAATTTAAGCTCCACGAGAGCAGGAACCTGGTCTGGTTTTGCCAGAACCTAGACAGTGGCACATACTAGATAATAAATGTTTATTGGATGAATACATAAAGTAGTGGCTTTATTTTTATCTTAATCATTAAAACAATCCTGAGATTTTACTCTCATTGTACAGATGAAGAGACTGAGGTCTTGACAAGTTAGACATAGATGAAATTTAGTAACTTGCCCAGCGTCACGAACTCTAGCACAGGATATATTTAAATTCACATCTAAGTGCAATGCCCATTTTCTTTAGATATGAACCTACTTCAGTAGGTTTTGATGGACAAATTTAGGTAATGAGTCCTTAACCTTTTTAATGTCTTGGGACCCTTTGGCAGTGTGGTAAAACCCATAGACTAGTCTCAGAATAATGTTTTGGAATGTATAAAATAAAACATGTAAGATTACAAAATAAATCGATTAGCTGAAATACAGTTATTAAAATTAAAAAATTATTCTATAGTATTATATATGCTTCTTTATTACCATATGAAGTAACAAGGGCAGCACCAAAATTTAGAATGATCATTTCTAAATGGTGATGAATATATATAATATTTTGAGATCTTTACTATGATTGCAAAATGATAACTCTGATGAAAATATGAGAAAAAAAATCACAGGTACTGCTATTACTACTGTAGTTTGTTGCCCATATTCATAATTGAACAAAGGGTAATTTTCAGTTTGAGGTTAATAAAGGTATAATTTTTCCCCCAGCTAAGGTCAGACTCCCTGAATTATATCCTTTGGTGGACCCTAGACTTCAGATTAAGAACTCCTGATTTTGGTAGAGGAGGAAGAAAAGAGATGACAAAATCAAGTCTGAGTACTATGAATGAACTATTGTTTGCTGATGTACTCCCAGTGTCTAGAACAGTGCTGGCACAAAATAAGCACTCAATAAATATATATTGAAAAAGTTCAGTTCAAATTCTAACCAGTGATTACCACGTATAAGATACTGTGTTACATACGTTGTAAGATGCAAATTATTAGGTATTTTCTGGGCACCTATCACAAACCCAGTATTGTCTGGATGCTATGAGGGAAGACGTGATAATAGCTAACATTATGGTACACTTTCCATATGCTAGAATTGAAGTGCCTTTTTTTTTTAAGTGCTTTTGATATGACTTTTCATTTAAATATTACTGAATCCTCGTAACATCCTTTGAGGTGGGCGCTATTCAACCTTCATTGCACAGATGAGGAATCTGAAGCCTAGAGAATCAACTGTCTTGTCTAAAGTTATAAGCTAGGATTCGGATTTAGGTAATCAGAGTACAGAGTCTTAACTCTACTGCATCAGACTTTTTCCTATTAAAAGAAGTAAACTATTTGCCCTCAAGTGAGTTACAATTTTGATAGTAAAGGTTAAAATTACAGCTTTTAGAGGTTCTTGAACAGAGGAGGAACATGGAAATACTCTTCAGAAGATCTGGCTATTATTTACCTATTCAACTATTACCGAGTACCTACATACTAGGCATCATACTAGGTTTAGTAGTAATACTTTAGGGAAAGTATTTGTTCACTGGCATACACAGGCTGATCAGAATGAAGGAAGACCAGTTGAAACTCTAGTTATCAGAAATCTTAGAATCACAGTACTGGAGATGAAGAGAAAATATAAACATTCATTGGTAAATATTTACTGTACTACTTGTACTGGGTACAAAAATTTGTGCTAGGAACTGGGGATATAGAAATAAACTTTCATTAAATTTATAGTGGAGAGTGAGGAGAGATATGAAGCTTCTTACACAAAAAATCATTTTATTATCACTGAGAAAGGGACCACGAAAAGTATGGAGTACTGACACATGTATTATACTAACCTAATACAGTCTAAGGGGTCGGGACAGCTCCCTTGAGGAAATTATATTCTACCTGAACTCTACAGGATGAGTGAAGTTAGTCGGGTAAAAAAGAGTGGGGTAAGCGGGAGACACAGAGGAAAGCATGCATGAGAGCCATGAGGCTGAATGCATACAACTCATCTGGCTAGGAGGGGAGAGAGGCTGGAGATGAGGTTGATGAGACAAGTGGAGGCTGGAATATGCAAGGCCTAAGAATTTTCATTTTTAGAATATTATTCCTACTAAATGGGGGAGAATGAATAGAAGAGGGGCAAAAATAGTTCCAGAGAAATCAGTTAGGCTTTATAAAAGCCTAAGCAAGAGTTATACTGGTGTGGATGGGGTAAAAGCAGTGGAAATAGGGCAGCCCGGGTGGCTCAGCAGTTTAGTGCCGCCTTCAGCCTAGGGTGTGATCCTGGAGAACCGGGATCGAGTCCCACGTCGGGCTCCCTGCATGGAGCCTGCTTCTCCTTTTGCCTGTGTCTCTGCCTCTCTCTCTCTGGAATAAATAAATAAAATCTTAAAAAAAAAAAAAGCAGTGGAAATAGATCTTCAAAGTGGCATGGAGGTGTGTACAGGACACAAAGAAATGGCAAGAAGCATCTGCCTTGATCAAATGTGGGGATTGTTCTGTTTACCAAGATATGGATGACAGGAAGAGGACCAGGTTTAGTGGAGAATCCCCTGAGTTCAGTTTGTGAAACACGGAGTTTCAAGTGGCTGTGTCATCCAAGTAGAGATTTAGGAAAAGCAGTGGGCTCTCCTAGCCTGAAGATCAAGTTTGAACTTTTTATCTAGACTGGAGCCATAAAGTTGGGAGCTACTAATGGATAGAAAATAGGTGATGCCAAAGAAGTAGACCAGATCACCTCAGTAGGGAATATAGCATGAGAAGAGGAGAGACTAAGATTACATCTTTAGGAACTCAAACACTTAAAGATCTGGTAAAGAGGCTGATTCTATAAAGGAGATTGTGAAAGAACAGCTTAGAGAGGTAAGAGGAAACCAGGAGAACCTGATGTTGGCAAATCAAATGATCTTAGAACTGGTTTTGTGCAGCACGGGGGGATACCAACATCTGAACCTCTTACTTGGACCCAATTAATATTCATCTCTTGCCACCTGACTTCTGCTTTATACAGTAGAGTTACATCATCTACACATTAACTTATTCTAGCTCAACTATATGGATTCGTCCTATGTCATATACATACAGTGATTCCACTGGCCATTCTACCCCACGAGTTTATGTGAGTGGCAGTGTAAGTGGTGTAAAGTGGGAGACCATGAATGTCTTCCCTCAGTCACTTTCAGGTTCTTTGTCTCTTAGCATAACCACTTTGCTATACTGAATGTGGTTCCAGTGTTTAAAGATACAGTATGTATTTTTCATACAACATGGCCCCTAAACGCAAGCCAACTTCTTCATCTGGTTTTCAAACAGAACCAGCCATCTGCTTCATTGCTGGAAGAAAAGCAGGCTGCACCTAACTTATTATGAGATAGCACACAACCTCTAACACAGCGCCTCCAAAGAGACTTCTTAGGGTAATTTTGAGTACGTTTAATTTTTAGAATACATACTGATTAGCACTACCTCAACATGACACACCAAAGAGAAAAGAGAATGCCTGTGGACTTCTTGGGGTGAGGGAGTCCCAGCCAAGACAGACTCTTACCCTAGACCTAAGGTATTTTTTTCTGAATTCTCAATCCTCCTAGATTCTGGAGGCAGCCTAAAGCTCCTGTACCTACTTGACCCTGCCTTGTTTATTCTGAACCTAACTTTTGCTTGTCTGACTTCAGTACTTCCAGTCCCTTCATCTTGCTCCACCTAAAAATCTGTGACTAGTAAAAGGCAGCAGATACTTCAAATGGAAACTCAAATCATTATTAAACTGTTTTCAGAAATCAATTATATTAACACATCTTGTAATACACAACTAAATTTTATGCTCAAGGGGGAACTGTATCTTACTTTTACCTTGTACTAAGTAAAGACCATGCATGTAAAAACTGATGCACACTCGGGCAGCGCACCACATCTCCCCACTTCTGCATAATTCACTAAAACAATGCGGGTGAACAAGAGAAAAATTCAGAAAGGCTACCCCACCTGCAAAATAAATGGGGCTATACTATAGTCACAAAAACCCAAATCAGTTAGTTTGGCTCCTCTTTCCCGAGTCGCTAAGGGGCTCTTTCACAGACTCGAGCAATCTGGAAACAAGAAAATCCTGCCCTCTGCTGCTGAGTTAAGAAAAAGGCCTCCGCACAGTTCACCGCTTTTGGGAAGTGTTAAGCTACATTCTGAGCAAAACACTAGCGGAAGTCACAAGGTGAGCAAAGTCACATGCCCTCCCGGATTCTTAACTCCAGGCGATCCTAATTTCGCAACAGCTTAGACACTCACCCTGGCATTCCACATCAAGCAAAGTCAACTGGGTTTCAAAAACAGGAAGGGTTTCTTTTTTTTCCCCTCCTTCTTCATGATGTCTCCCTCATTAGCCATTTTTTAAGTTAGAGAGGTTACCCTCTGGCATCGCGGTGCTTTAGGAGGGGTCCCGGGTGGGGCAGCGCGGCCGGGGCTGGAGCCGAGCCGCCCGCTGCAGAGGACGCCCGCCCCCTCCGCCCCCGGCCGGCAGCCGTGCCCGCGCCCGCTCCGCGCCGCGCAGGCCGAGGGGTTGGTCGGAGAGGAACAGGGCCGTTTACCTGGTGCCGACCCCTACCAAGTAGGTGTTGGTGCCCTGCAGGGTCATGGGCCCCGGGTTACAGCCCAGGACGCGCACCACCCGGCCGGACAGCCGCTCGATGCGCTGCAGGACCGCAGACATGCCTACACCCGCCGCAAGCCGAGCGCCGAACTGGCCGCGGGGCCGCGGCGCGGGGTGGAGACGGGGCGGGGCCAGCGGGCGGCCCGACGCAGCGCGAGCGGGGCGGGGGGCGGGGCCGGGCGTCACGTGACGCCGCCGGGGCTCCGCAGGCGCAGGCGGAGGCGGGAGGCGGGCGGCGGGCGAGGGCGCGTGGCGCGTGGCGCGAGGCGTCTTGAGGCGAGGCTGCGTCCCGCCGGCCGAGCGCTGCCGCGTGTCACGGAGCCTGGCGCCTTCACGGGAGTCTGTGGCCAGGTCATCCCGGTGGACGAGAGACCTTTTGACCCGGGGAGTCTTGTGGCGGAGCACAGGGCAGGCAGGTGTGGGGGGCGCTGCGGGACGCGAGACCCTGGGGCGGGTGGCTTGTTACTTTCGGGCAGCGGCGGGGCGTGGGCGGGGCGTGGGCGTGGGCGGGGGCAGAACGCTGTGCGCCCCCTGTCACGGCGGCAGCTCGTGTTTCCTCAGTGTTTACCGCCGGGCTAACGCCGTCTCGTTTAATCCTCACGACAACACGAAGAGGAAGGCGCTATTTTTTGGGGTCTGCCTTACAGATGAGAAAACGGAGACTGGGAGACCTGCCAGTGACAGCTGTGGCCCCCCGCCCCCGCCCCCGGCGTCGGAAGGCTCGTCCCTAGCCCTGGCCCCCGCATTGGCCCCCAGCGCGTCAGACTCGAGGAGCTTGCGGCTCCCGCCGCGTGCGGCTCCTGTGCAGACGCCTAGGTCGGCCCTGAGGCGTTTTCTCCGCGAGGACTTTCTCGCTACTAACTACCGCTCCCTATTAAAAAAAAAAAAAAAAATCGAGTTACAGTTTTTACCTAGGAGGAAATGCACAGATCCTACGACCCGTTTCTTTGAATTATGATCACTGTACGTAAGCACAACCTCCAGAGAGATCTGGCATGTATCCCCCGCCGCAGCCCGCCGTCTTTTTCAAAATGAGAAATTGATAGATGCTTGCGCTTTCTAAAACTTAGGAAACGTATTTTAATTTTTTTTTTCTGCAGATTTTTTTTTTTTAAGATTTTATTTATTCATGACAGACAGAGAGAGAGAGAGAGAGAGGCAGAGACACAGGCAGAGGGAGAAGCAGGCTCCATGCAGGGAGCCCGACGCGGGACTCGATCCAGACACTCTTAGGATCACACCCCAGGCTGAAGGTGGTGCTAAACCAGGGCCACCAGGGCCGCCCTTTGCAGATGTTTCTAAAGAAAATACAATTTGTACAGTATTTTACAAATCGTTAGTTTTTTTTTTTTAATGGCGAAAAAATTTAGATTTATAGCTGGCTGGACTCAGCTTAGATGATCCCAATTTTGTTGGCAACATCCAAAGCATCATAGTCAGGAGCCAGTTGAACATATACTTTCTTTTCTCCATCAGGCCTGATCAAGGTGTTGACCTTGGCCGCATCCATGTCATAGAGCTTCTTCACAGCCTGTTTGGTGCTTATTGGCCTTGACATCCACAATGAACACAAGTGTGTTGTCTTCTATTTTCTTCTCAGTAGTCAGGGGGAACTTGCTGATGGCATAGTGATCAAGCTTGTTTCTCCTGGGGGTGCTCTTTCGAGGATATTTGGGCTGCCTTCGTAGACGCAGGGCCTTGGGTCGTCGTCGGAATGTAGGTGATGTAGGGATCTTCTTTTTTTGTGACTGTGCACGCCTTTCAGAACTACTTTCTTAGCTTTCAAAGGCTTTGGCTTCGGCTTTGGGAGGGGCAGGGGCTTCCTTCTTTTTTTTTTTTTTTTATGATAGGCACACAGTGAGAGACAGAGAGGCAGAGACACAGGCAGAGGGAGAAGCAGGCTCCATGCACCGGGAGCCCGACGCGGGACTCGATCCCGGGACTCCAGGATCGCGCCCTGGGCCAAAGGCAGGCGCCAAACCGCTGAGGGGCTTCCTTCTTTGTCTTCGGCGCCATCTTCGAGAAAAGGCTAGGTTTTGTTTGTTTTTTTAATAAAGATTTTATTTATTCATGAGAGAGAGAGAGGCAGAGACACAGGCAGAGGGAGAAGCAGGCTCCATTAGGGAATCCAATGTGGGACTCAATCCCAGGTCTCCAGGATCACGCTCTGGGCTGAAGGCAGTGCTAAACCACTAAGCCACCTAGGCTGCCCACAAATCATTGGTTTAATCCAGATTTCTTGAAAGACACACCTGGATTATTTGTGACAAATTTCTTTGCCTTGTGTCTCAAAGATGTACTTTTAATGGAAAAGTGTTTCAAAAATCTTTGCTGAAATAATCATGTAAATTATCCCCTTTGTAATAGGAAGGCAAGCAATATGCCCTTTAAAAAAAATGTTTGGAAGAACCGTCAAAATCCCTCACATCAGGCGTTTTCAGCTCAATTTTATTTATGTGTAGCCATCACTTAATGGCTATTCAGTCAGGAAGCTCCATTTTCCTTTTTTAAATATTTTTTTAAATATTTTTTTAATTTTATGATAGTCACACACAGAGAGAGAGAAGCTGAGACACAGGCAGAGGGAGAAACAGGCTCCATGCACCGGGAGCCCGACGTGGGACTCGATCCCAGGTCTCCAGGATCGTGCCCTGGGCCAAAGGCAGGCGCCAAACCGCTGCGCCACCCAGGGATCCCTCCATTTTCCTTTTTAAAAAACCTCGTGCTAGGGGATCCCTGGGTGGCTCGCCATTAATCCCTGGAGTTCTGGGATTGAGTCCCGCCTTGGGCTTCCTGCATGGAGCCTGCTTTTCCCTCTGCCTGTGTCTCTGCCTCTCTTTCTCTCTATGTCTATCATGAGTTAAAAAAAAATTATAAAACCTCGTGCTAGAAAGTCAACAAACCTTGGAGAAGAGGGTGGAACAGTAATTTCTGGGACTTGTGGGTAGTTGCATTCTTTTATCCCTTGACTTTTTGTTTTAAACTAGAATTTCCCTTGTGGCTTCCATCTCTATTTCTTTTAATTCATTGCCAAGCTCTTCATCTGCCAAATGGACCCAACAAATGATTTAAAATTTAAGTTGCTTCATTTGAGTCATATATACAGACACCAGCAGAAGAAGAGGAGTAGAGGTTGGGTAGTGAACTTGGTTTAGACGAATTGAAATTGGGATGACTGTGGGATATCCTGATAAAGAAATCTATAGACATTTGGGTATATGGGTTGAGCTCAGAAGAGAAATCTAGGCTGCTGCTGCAAAATTGTCTTTGTGGGTATGTCTAAGTAATGTGACCTGAAGTTTAAGCTTCTCCCCAGGAAATACGACCAAAGCTTTTATATTCTGTTCAGTTACATTTACAATCATTTATCATCTGCCTGCAACATGCACAGTATTATTGTAGACATATGGGGTGGGGTGCTAAAATGATAATTGGGTTTCTGGAGGCTTATAATCTGTGAGTACATCCTAGAGAAGTATAACTGAAGTGAAAGGATGGCGAGGAGGAAGGGGAGAATAAATTAATTAGGAAGACCTGGGAAAGCTTAAAGGTAGTGGGGTTTTAAGTTGATTCTTAAAGGACTGATAGAACTTGATCAGATGGAGGTAGGAAGGGCATTCTAAGCAGTAAATAATCTTGAGAAAAGGCTTGGAAGTAGAACAACTGCAGTATTTTGGAAACAGAAACCAACAATCCTATGTTCTTGGGGCATAGGGCTTAAGAAGGTATACAATTTGAAAAAGGTAGGATTATGTTAAAAATTGTTTGTAGATTCTTTATCAGAGTACTTCAAATGTAAGAATCTCCTTCCTTTTCACTTACTATTTACTTGGATATGCTGTGAGGCAAATTGTATTTTCTTAAAACTTAAATTTTGTTTTTTAAAAAATATTTATTGATGAGAGACCCAGAGAAAGAGGCAGAGGGAGAGGCAGTCTCCCTTCGAGGAACCTGGAACTTGATCCCAGGACCCCGGGATCATGACCTGAGCACTCAGACACTCAACCACTGAGCCACCCAGGTGTCCTGAAAACTTAAATTTTGTATACAGTAAAACCTTGTAACCTAGTCAAGTTGTATGAGGAGCTATTATCTCTTCTCTCAATGTGTTAGTTATAAAGGGGTGTACTGTAGTTTCAATGATAAAACTCTCTTATCACTAGAGGAGGAAATCTTACATATGACTAACAGGTGATTTCAGTTTCATTTTAGTATTCATTCTCAAAGGTTTACATGCCCTTTAATGGTACTTGTTTTCAGTGAAGAAGAAACAAAAGATTCCCAGGATGAAGATTTTCCAGGAGAGACTTTGAGTTAAAGAAGACTTTTCTTTTTTATATGACAGGTAAGTCTGTATTTTATGTGTGTTCAATTTGATTGACAAACTAAAGTTTGCTAGTCTTTACTTCTTCAGATGTCGGCTGTATTACATGTACAGTGGGCAAAGGTTATATATTCTGGCTGGCAGCCAGTTAGCCACATAGCTGGGTTGACCTCTGAATGAAATTGGATTAAACTCTCCTATGAAGTCAGCAAGTGTCACAAATTCTCTATAGAGTCAAATTTTGTAGATGGTATTATTTCTCCTAAGGTGATAATTGGAATGGTGATTAACCATAGGGATAGAGATGGACTATCCCTCATATAAGTTTATATAACTGTGTTATTGAAGGAGTTGTCTTTCTTAAAGAGAACTGCTATGTTTATTTTCTTTGCTGTGTAGTTTTATTTCTAGTTGGCATTATGTTCTGACTAAATTAGGTATAGAGAGGTTGCCACATCACATTCATCTGTTGAATCTGATGTTTTGCTAATGGAATTTCTAAGCTTCTTAGAAATTATTTTTCCTGTCTTATAAAATTTATTTCAAAACTAGTGTTTTCCGTATGCCTACCAGGTGAAGGAAACTCTCTTTGTGGGGAGAGTGGTTAAGAAATGTACACATGAAGTGCTTAGATATTATAGTCTGTGATGTTAAGGAAATTATGTTTAAAATCAGTTTACTTATTAGAGGTAACTCATCTAAATACCCAGCATCTTTAAGCATTAGTGTTCTGGCCAATAATGCCCTTCTCATAGAGATTGTGAGGATTAAATAAAATGTACGTAAAACACTTCGCACATAGTAAACAGTCAGCAATGATAGCTAGTGTTATTATTGTCTATTCCTCCATTACGTATGTGATGTTCTTTTTCCTCCCTAGAGAGTGAAGCTTAAAAAGTTACATTTTAAAGAATGCTGTTAGAACAGGACTTGGATACACATTAAACACATCCAGTATAACCATGGTAAGGAAGTTGCCAGTATTTTATGGAACTTTTATTTTTTTCTGGAGGACATATTTGAAATCACATTAGATTTTTGAACTAGCTGTTCTTTCCATCTGGAAAGCTTTTCCACATGATACCCGCCTGGCTAATTTCATTACTTAAATGCCACCTTCTCAGTGAGCACTGTCCTGACCATTTAAGACCTGAGCTGAGATCAAAGGTTGGACACTTAACTAAGCCACCCAGGTGCTCTCATCCTGACCATTCTAATTAAAATTGCAGCTCATAATGTGCCTGTCTCTTACTTCCAACTCCTAGGGTCGTGTTTTTCCGTAGCACATATCACCTTCCAATATGATATTTAATTTGCTTATTTTTATTGTGACTATCTTTTTCTGTTAGGATGTAAGTTCTATAAGGGCAGCGATTTAAAAAAATCTCTTTTGTCATTTGATATATCCCAAAGCCTAAAACAGCACATGGTAGACTCCTAGTAAGTATTTAGTTTATTGAACAGAACCTTCTAATTAAATCTCATCCTCCTAAACTCCATGCTTATTTTGGGCATGATGGCTTTCATTTTAAGAAACATGCTGCATGGAAATTCATGGCCTGCTAGATTGGGAAAACTCAGATTTTTAAAATAATTTTTTTTCTTCATGTTGGCCACAGCATTATTGTCAGGAAAAATAGTGATAGTGATTTTTCTTTTTTCTGTAAGAAGAGTGAAATACATTTTAATATTATTTTGAAAACTTTTAAACAAAATTCTTATAAGTGGTAGAATGCCAAGAACACTGTAAATATTAGGTTGTGTTTTTAGTAACACTGTCCCCTCCTGGTTTTTATTTATTTATTTTTTTTTAATTTTTTTAATTTTTATTTATTTATGATAGTCACAGAGAGAGAGAGAGAGAGAGAGAGAGAGAGAGAGAGAGAGGCAGAGACACAGGCAGCGGGAGAAGCAGGCTCCATGCACCGGGAGCCTGACGTGGGATTCGATCCCGGGTCTCCAGGATCGCGCCCTGGGCCAAAGGCAGGTGCTAAACCACTGCGCCACCCAGGGATCCCCCCTCCTGGTTTTTAAAGTAATAAATGTTCTTTATAGAACATGTAGGGTGTTAGTCTACTTGGGCTGCCATAATAGAGTAACCGCAAACTATGTGACTTAAACAACGGAAATTTGTTTTTTCACAGTTCTGGAGACTAAAAGTCCAATATCAAGGTGCCAGCTGGGTTGGTTTCTTGCAAGGCCTCTCTTTTTGGGTTGCACATGACTGCCTTCTAGCTGCATCTTCATGTGGCCTTTTCTCTTTGTGTATGGAAGTGGGGTGTGGGGGATATAAATCTCTGTTGTCGCTTCTTTTTATAAGGACACCAGTCCTATTGAATTAGGGCCCTGTCCTTATTACTCCTTTTCATCTCAATTACCTCCTTAGAGGCCTCTAAATACAGTCACATTGGTGGTTAGTACTTCAACATAAGAACTTTGGAGGGAAACAGTTCAGTTCATATAAATAGAAAAGAAGAAGAGGAAAAAATTCATCTGTAATACCATTAATTCCCCAGATAAAACTTATATTAACATTTTTGTATTCCTCCAATCATATTTCCTTTGGATTTTTAAAGCTTTGCAATCATACTATAGTATTTTTTTACTTAACATTTTTTTAAAAGATTTTATTTATTTATTCATGAGAGACACAGAGAGAAAGGCAGAGACATAGAGGGAGAAGCAGGCTTCATGAAGGGAGCCTGACATGAGATTCGATCCCAGGTCTCCAGGATCACACCCTGGGCTGAAGGTGGCGCTAACCCGCTGAGCCACCCGGGCTGCCCCATTTACTTAACATTTTTTTTTTAAAGTTATTTATTTATTTATCTATCTATCTATCTATCTATCTATTTATTTATTTATTTTAGACATAGAGAGAGGGAGGCAGAGACACAGGAGGAGGTAGAAGCAGGCTTCATGCCGGGAGCCCGATTGCACCCGGGACTCCAGGATTGCACCCTGGGCCAAAGGCAGGCGCTAAACCACTGAGCCACCCAGGGATCCCCCTTAACATTTTTTAAAGTGAAGTCAAAGATTGCAAATTCAGATGTTCATAGGATCAGGCAGGCAGGGAAGGTAATAATGGTAATTAACATTTATTGACTGTTTGCCAGGTACTTTTTAGAGGTTTATATGTATTATCTTTCTTAGCCTTCTTATCTTTCTTAGTATTATCTTTCTTAGACAACCCTATGAAGTATATGCCATTATTATTTCCATATTTTAGGTGAAAGAAAATAAGGCATAGGGAGGTAAAAGAACATGTTTGAGGACACATAGCTAGTATATTAGCATTGAGACCCAGCTGCTGAAATGACTGAGGTGGGGTAGCTGGCTACTGTGGTGAACTTGAGAGAGCATGCCCCATTTAGGAGGCATCTACTGCTCATGAGGGAATGTTAGTCTAGTGTAGTAAATCTTTCAGTTTTTTGATACTAGTTAAAAATCTGGATTTTTATATGAAATACTAGCAATTAGGGGATCCCTGGGTGGCGCAGTGGTTTGGCGCCTGCCTTTGGCCCAGGGCGCGATCCTGGAGACTCGGGATCGAATCCCACGTCGGGCTCCCTGCATGGAGCCTGCTTCTCCCTCTGCCTGTGTCTCTGCCTCTCTCTCTCTCTGTGACTATCATGAATAAATAAATAAAATCTTTAAAAAAAAAAAAAGAAATACTAGCAATTAGGAAAATTAAAGAAAACATTGTTGAATCAAACTTTTTTTTTTTTTAGCTTTGAGATGTTTTATTATAAATAACTGGCACTCCTAAACATAAACTAATAAGAATGTAAAACTCATTGCACATTTACTTCATTTTTTAGTTCAACCTTGTAGTAAATCTTTAGCTTTGTTGATTTTAGCTGCAATGTAAGGAGATCCTCCCTTGTTTAGGAGCGTAATTTGTAGAAGAGTGGCTCTTATTTTTCCTTTATTGGCAGTAGAGCTTACACCTGCTATAATGGTGCCTCTTGTTTTGGCATTTTGGAATCAAACCCACCTCTCTGATAGCTGCCACTGAAGGCAGATTTTGGTAGACTTTGAAAGACTGCTTGAGGCTCAATATGCTTTATGGCTTGCAGAACATAACAGCCTGCAAATCCTGCAGCAGTAATGGTCAGCCCATTTGCTACCACTGTACTGCATATGACTCTGGCTTGGCTCCCCTGCCTCCACCAAGAGGTTTATCTCAGCTCAGAGACTGCAGCTGCCAATTCCATGCCTCTACCAGAAAGCACCATGGGCAGGTACAAAGGGTCCAAAAAGAGCACCCCAGGAAATACAGGAGCAGCTGCTAAGTCAGACAAATCTGTAGATTATATTTAGCCCACATTTATAAAATTGGGGTCATAATAGTAATACCTATTTCCTAAATTTGATGTAAGATCTAAATGGGGGTATTTTATGTATAAGATTTAGTTTAGGGGGGGAGGAGCAAGATGGCAGAAGAGTAGGGTCTCCAAATCACCTGTCGCCACCAAACTACCTAGAAAACCTTCAAATTATCCTGAAAATCTATGAATTCGGCCTGAGATTTAAAGAGAGACCAGCTGGAATGCTACAGTGAGAAGAATTCGCGCTTCTATCAAGGTAGGAAGACGGGGAAAAAGAAATAAAGGAACAAAGGCCTCCAAGGGGGAGGGGCCCCGCGAGGAGCCGGGCTGAGGCCGGGGCGAGTGTCCCCAGGACAGGAGAGCCCCGTCCCGGAGGAGCAGGAGCTGCACCGACCTTCCCGGGCGGAAAGGGGCTTGTGGGGAGTGGGAGCAGGAACCAGTAGGGCGAGGATGCCCTCCGGCTCCCTGGGACAGTAACAGCAACTGCGCGCCCAGGAGAGTGCGCCGAGCTCCCTAAGGGCTGCAGCGCGCACGGCGGGACCCGGCGGGACCGGGAGCAGCTCGGGGGGGCTCGGGCGGCGGCTCCGCGGAGGGGGCCGCGCGGCCCCGGGAGCAGCTCGGAGGGGCTCGGGCAGAGGAAGAGGCTCCGTGCAGAGGGGGCTGCGCGGTTCCAGGAGCAGCTCGGAGGGGCTTGGGCGGCAGCTCCGCGGAGGGGGCTGCGCGGCCCGGGAGCGCGAATCCACCAGCGCAGGCCCCGGAGCACAGGGCGCCGGGACACAGCCCAGGATCCGGCCTCCCCCGGGACAGGCAGAGGCCGGGAGGGCCCAGGACAGCAAGGACGCTCCTGCCCCAGCTGAGCAGATCAGCGGCCCCGCCCCGGAGCCTCCAGGCCCTGCAGACGGAGAGCTCCGGAGTTCCTGCGGGGGCTGAATCCAGGTTTCCAGAGCTGCCCCGCCACTGGGGCTGTTCCTCCTGCGGCCTCACGGGGTAAACAACCCCCACTGAGCCCTGCACCAGGAGGGGGCACAGCAGCTCCCCCAACTGCTAACACCTGAAAATCAGCACAACAGGCCCCTCCCCCAGAACACCAGCTAGACGGACAACTTCCAGGAGAAGCCAAGGGACTTAAAGTACACAGAATCAGAAGATACTCCCCGGTGGTTCTTTTTTTGTTTGTTTGTTTTTGTTTTTGTTTTTGTTTTATTTTGCTTTTTGATTTGTATCCTTCCCCCACCCCCTTTTTTTCTCCTTTCTTTTTCTTTCTCTTTTTCTTCCCCTTTTTTTTTTTTTCGTTTTTTTTTTCTTTTTCTTCCCTTTTTTTTCTCTTTCTCTTTTCTTTCCTTCTTTCTCTCCTCTCTTTTTCTCTTTTTCCCAATACAACTTGCTTTTGGCCACTCTGCACTGAGCAAAATGACTAGAAGGAAAACCTCACCTCAAAAGAAAGAATCAGAAACAGTCCTCTCTCCCACAGAGTTACAAAATCTGGATTACAATTCAATGTCAGAAAGCCAATTCAGAAGCACTATTATACAGCTACTGGTGGCTCTAGAAAAAAGTATAAAGGACTCAAGAGACTTCATGACTGCAGAATTTAGAGCTAATCAGGCAGAAATTAAAAATCAATTGAATGAGATGCAATCCAAACTAGAAGTCCTAACGACGAGGGTTAACGAGGTGGAAGAACGAGTGAGTGACCTAGAAGACAAGTTGATAGCAAAGAGGGAAACTGAGGAAAAAAGAGACAAACAATTAAAAGACCATGAAGATAGATTAAGGGAAATAAACGACAGCCTGAGAAAGAAAAACCTACGTTTAATTGGGGTTCCCGAGGGCGCCGAAAGGGACAGAGGGCCAGAATATGTATTTGAACAAATTCTAGCTGAAAACTTTCCTAATCTGGGAAGGGAAACAGGCATTCAGATCCAGGAAATAGAGAGATCCCCCCCTAAAATCAATAAAAACCGTTCAACACCTCGACATTTAATTGTGAAGCTTGCAAATTCCAAAGATAAAGAGAAGATCCTTAAAGCAGCAAGAGACAAGAAATCCCTGACTTTTATGGGGAGGAGTATTAGGGTAACAGCAGACCTCTCCACAGAGACCTGGCAGGCCAGAAAGGGCTGGCAGGATATATTCAGGGTCCTAAATGAGAAGAACATGCAACCAAGAATACTTTATCCAGCAAGGCTCTCATCCAAAATGGAAGGAGAGATAAAGAGCTTCCAAGACAGGCAGCAACTAAAAGAATATGTGACCTCCAAACCAGCTCTGCAAGAAATTTTAAGGGGGACTCTTAAAATTCCCCTTTAAGAAGAAGTTCAGTGGAACAGTCCACAAATACAAAGACTGAATAGATATCATGATGACACTAAACTCATATCTCTCAATAGTAACTCTGAATGTGAACGGGCTTAATGACCCCATCAAAAGGCGCAGGGTTTCAGACTGGATAAAAAAGCAGGACCCATCTATTTGCTGTCTACAAGAGACTCATTTTAGACAGAAGGACACCTACAGCCTGAAAATAAAAGGTTGGAGAACCATTTACCATTCGAATGGTCCTCAAAAGAAAGCAGGGGTAGCCATCCTTATATCAGATAAACTAAAATTTACCCCAAAGACTGTAGTGAGAGATGAAGAGGGACACTATATCATACTTAAAGGATCTATTCAACAAGAGGACTTAACAATCCTCAATATATATGCTCCGAATGTGGGAGCTGCCAAATATATAAATCAATTATTAACCAAAGTGAAGAAATACTTAGATAATAATACACTTATACTTGGTGACTTCAATCTAGCTCTTTCTATACTCGATAGGTCTTCTAAGCAAAACATCTCCAAAGAAACGAAAGCTTTAAATGATACACTGGACCAGATGGATTTCACAGATATCTACAGAACTTTACATCCAAATTCAACTGAATACACATTCTTCTCAAGCGCACATGGAACTTTCTCCAGAATAGACCACATATTGGGTCACAAATCGGGTCTGAACCGATACCAAAAGATTGGGATTGTCCCCTGCATATTCTCGGACCATAATGCCTTGAAATTAGAACTAAATCACAACAAGAAGTTTGGAAGGACCTCAAACACATGGAGGTTAAGGACCATCCTGCTAAAAGATAAAAGGGTCAACCAAGAAATTAAGGAAGAATTAAAAAGATTCATGGAAACTAATGAGAATGAAGATACAACCGTTCAAAATCTTTGGGATGCAGCAAAAGCAGTCCTAAGGGGGAAATACATCGCAATACAAGCATCCATTCAAAAACTGGAAAGAACTCAAATACAAAAGCTAACCTTACACATAAAGGAGCTAGAGAAAAAACAGCAAATAGATCCTACACCCAAGAGAAGGGAGTTAATAAAGATTCGAGCAGAACTCAACGAAATCGAGACCAGAAGAACTGTGGAACAGATCAACAGAACCAGGAGTTGGTTCTTTGAAAGAATTAACAAGATAGATAAACCATTAGCCAGCCTTATTAAAAAGAAGAGAGAGAAGACTCAAATTAATAAAATCATGAATGAGAAAGGAGAGATCACTACCAACACCAAGGAAATACAAACGATTTTAAAAACATATTATGAACAGCTATACGCCAATAAATTAGGCAATCTAGAAGAAATGGACGCATTCCTGGAAAGCCACAAACTACCAAAACTGGAACAGGAAGAAATAGAAAACCTGAACAGGCCAATAACCAGGGAGGAAATTGAAGCAGTCATCAAAAACCTCCCAAGACACAAGAGTCCAGGGCCAGATGGCTTCCCAGGAGAATTTTATCAAACGTTTAAAGAAGAAATCATACCTATTCTCCTAAAGCTGTTTGGAAAGATAGAAAGAGATGGAGTACTTCCAAATTCGTTCTATGAAGCCAGCATCACCTTAATTCCAAAGCCAGACAAAGACCCCGCCAAAAAGGAGAATTACAGACCAATATCCCTGATGAACATGGATGCAAAAATTCTCAACAAGATACTGGCCAATAGGATCCAACAGTACATTAAGAAAATTATTCACCATGACCAAGTAGGATTTATCCCTGGGACACAAGGCTGGTTCAACACCCGTAAAACAATCAATGTGATTCATCATATCAGCAAGAGAAAAACCAAGAACCATATGATCCTCTCATTAGATGCAGAGAAAGCATTTGACAAAATACAGCATCCATTCCTGATCAAAACTCTTCAGAGTGTAGGGATAGAGGGAACATTCCTCGACATCTTAAAAGCCATCTATGAAAAGCCCACAGCAAATATCATTCTCAATGGGGAAGCACTGGGAGCCTTTCCCCTAAGATCAGGAACAAGACAGGGATGTCCACTCTCACCACTGCTATTCAACATAGTACTGGAAGTCCTAGCCTCAGCAATCAGACAACAAAAAGACATTAAAGGCATTCAAATTGGCAAAGAAGAAGTCAAACTCTCCCTCTTCGCCGATGACATGATACTCTACATAGAAAACCCAAAAGTCTCCACCCCAAGATTGCTAGAACTCATACAGCAATTCGGTAGCGTGGCAGGATACAAAATCAATGCCCAGAAGTCAGTGGCATTTCTATACACTAACAATGAGACTGAAGAAAGAGAAATTAAGGAGTCAATCCCATTTACAATTGCACCCAAAAGCATAAGATACCTAGGAATAAACCTCACCAAAGATGTAAAGGATCTATACCCTCAAAACTATAGAACACTTCTGAAAGACATTGAGGAAGACACAAAGAGATGGAAAAATATTCCATGCTCATGGATTGGCAGAATTAATATTGTGAAAATGTCAATGTTACCCAGGGCAATATACACGTTTAATGCAATCCCTATCAAAATACCATGGACTTTCTTCAGAGAGTTAGAACAAATTATTTTAAGATTTGTGTGGAATCAGAAAAGACCCCGAATAGCCAGGGGAATTTTAAAAAAGAAAACCATATCTGGGGGCATCACAATGCCAGATTTCAGGTTGTATTACAAAGCTGTGGTCATCAAGACAGTGTGGTACTGGCACAAAAACAGACACATAGATCAGTGGAACAGAATAGAGAATCCAGAAGTGGACCCTGAACTTTATGGGCAACTAATATTCGATAAAGGAGGAAAGACTATCCATTGGAAGAAAGACAGTCTCTTCAATAAATGGTGCTGGGAAAATTGGACATCCACATGCAGAAGAATGACACTAGACCACTCTCTTTCACCATACACAAAGATAAACTCAAAATGGATGAAAGATCTAAATGTGAGACAAGATTCCATCAAAATCCTAGAGAAGAACACAGGCAACACCCTTTTTGAACTCGGCCATAGTAACTTCTTGCAAGATACATCCACGAAGGCAAAAGAAACAAAAGCAAAAATGAACTATTGGGACTTCATCAAGATAAGAAGCTTTTGCACAGCAAAGGATACAGTCAACAAAACTCAAAGACAACCTACAGAATGGGAGAAGATATTTGCAAATGACATATCAGATAAAGGGCTAGTTTCCAAGATCTATAAAGAACTTATTAAACTCAACACCAAAGAAACAAACAATCCAATCATGAAATGGGCAAAAGACATGAACAGAAATCTCACAGAGGAAGACATAGACATGGCCAACATGCATATGAGAAAATGCTCTGCATCACTTGCCATCAGGGAAATACAAATCAAAACCACAATGAGATACCACCTCACTCCAGTGAGAATGGGGAAAATTAACAAGGCAGGAAACAACAAATGTTGGAGAGGATGTGGAGAAAAGGGAACCCTCTTACACTGTTGGTGGGAATGTGAACTGGTGCAGCCACTCTGGAAAACTGTGTGGAGGTTCCTCAAACAGTTAAAAATATACCTGCCCTACGACCCAGCAATTGCACTGTTGGGGATTTACCCCAAAGATACAAATGCAATGAAACGCCGGGACACCTGCACCCCGATGTTTCTAGCAGCAATGGCCACGATAGCCAAACTGTGGAAGGAGCCTCGGTGTCCAACGAAAGATGAATGGATAAAGAAGATGTGGTTTATGTATACAATGGAATATTACTCAGCTATTAGAAATGACAAATACCCACCATTTGCTTCAACGTGGATGGAACTGGAGGGTATTATGCTGAGTGAAGTAAGTCAGTCGGAGAAGGACAAACATTATATGTTCTCATTCATTTGGGGAATATAAATAATAGTGAAAGGGAAAAGAAGGGAAGGGGGAAGAAATGTGTGGGAAATATCAGAAAGGGAGACAGAACGTAAAGACTGCTAACTCTGGGAAACGAACTAGGGGTGGTAGAAGGGGAGGAGGGCGGGGGGTGGGAGTGAATGGGTGACGGGCACTGGGGGTTATTCTGTATGTTAGTAAATTGAACACCAATAAAAAAAAAAAAAAAAAAGTGAAACAAGGAGCCTTCAGAATAACCGAGTTTATGGTAGTTGGCTGGAATAGAGTTTGAAAAAATAAATATCGCCTTCTTCCTTAAAAAAAAAAAAAAAAAAAAAAGATTTAGTTTAATGCTTGGCACATAGTGTTAGGTAAATATTAACATTTTGTCCAGTCATTGAAATTCTTTAAAAGTAGCATTATTGTTTTTATTTTAAGAGGTTATATAACTCATATATGGGTACATGTTATTTTGTAAAAAATTCAACAATATAAAAGAATAATTAACTAAAGTATTGAAGTTGCATTTGCTTTCTATTCCTAATTTCTTTCTCTCTTTCCGTATATAATTGAAAACCCATAAATGCTATATTTACCCTTTGGCACTTGGTTTTTTCACTTGGAGATCTTCTGAAATCAATTTATACAAAGCTGCTTCATTCTTCATTCTTTTTTGTGTGGTGTATTCCTTTCTATAGTGTACCATGATTTATTGAACTAGGTCTCATTTGTCATTTAGGTAGTTTTCAACTTTTTACTGTTATAAAGGTTTTTCAAAGAGTATGTAGCTTATTTTCCTAAGCTCAATTCTTAGATGAGGACTCAAAACTGTATTAAGTTAATTACAGGGACGTCTGGGTGGCTCAGCAGTTGAGCGTCTGCCTTTGGCTCAGGGCATGATCCTGGGGCCCCGGGATCGGGTCCTGCATCGGGCTCCCTGCATGGAACCTGTTATGTCTCTGCTTCTCTCTCTCTGTCTCTTATGAATGAATAAATAAATGAAATCTTTAAAAAAAAAGTTAATTACAGAGAACACGCTGATGGTTAGGAGAGGGAGGTGGGTGGGTGGAAATAGGTAAAGGGGATTAAAGAGTGCACTAGTGATGAGTATTGGCTGTTTATGGGAGTGTTGAATCACTATATTGTACACTGGAAACTAATATTACACTGTATATTACCTAGCTGGAATTAAGATTAAAAAACTATATTAAGAATTTTCATAGGTATTATACCTTTGTTAAATATTTTTTGGTAGTTTTGTAATATTTTGTGAATCTACTATTATTTACCAATTCCTTATGTTGACACAGATTGTTTCTACCTTTTTGCCACTACAGATGGACCTGTGATAAATATCTTAGTAGATTATGGTTTTTAAAAGGTAAGTGCATCTCAAAGGAAGTTTTCAACTAATAAGTATGTTTCTGAGGCTTTACTTTCCCAAAGCTATTATAAAAACTATATTTAGTGGTATTATTTTTAGAAAAAGTATAAGTTTGATAAAGTCATGGCCTATGGTTTTTAATATTATACTCAAGATTTTTAGAATCTCATATATATGTTTCATTTTAGGTGTTGTCATCTGCAGTAAAGATCATTGAAAAACAGAAGATTGAATAAAGCTTGTAAGATTGGACCTGGATAGGAGATTTAGAACAGAAAATTAAAATCAGTCACTTTGGTTTTAGTGTTCCAATTTCATAATATTTATTCTTTCTTCTGAGTAAATTTAGGGAGTAGAAATTAAAATTCAGTGCAATACTACGGATGCACTAATACTCTTTTTCTTTGTTTTTTTTGTATGAGAGAAGAAAGTAGATAACCAAGAGCTATAGTGATTCATAATGAAATATACTAAACTGACTTTTATGTTGTCAGTTCTTGGCATTGTAATCTATATAACTGATTTAATTGTGGACATCTGGGTATCTGTGAGGTTTTTCTATGAAGGACAAAATGTTTTTGGTATTTTAACAGTAAGCTTTATGCTTTTTGGAACACTTGTGGTGCAGTGTTTTAGTTATTCTTGGTTCAAGGCTGATTTAAAGAAAGCAGGCCAAGAAAGTCAGTGTTGTTTTCTTCTACTTCATTGCTTGCAAGGAGGAGTTTTTACAAGGTAAGCACATACTTTTGATCATTAACACTATTTTTCTTTTATCCGAACAGAAAGTACCTTTCTGTGTTTGTGAGGGAAAATGTACAAAGTTCCCCTCTTTGCATGTAGCACAAAGGTTACTTGCTCCTCACTATCAGTGTTTATATGAGTCATTGCTGTACTGTTAGAATTTTCCAGGTTCTTTTTTTTTTTTTAAGATTTTATTTATTTATTCATGAGAGAACACAGAGAGAGAGAGAGAGAGAGAGAGAGAGAGAGAGAGGCAGAGACACAGGCAGAGGGAGAAGCAGGCTCCACGCAGGGAGCCCGACGCGGGACTCGACCCCGGGACCCCAGGATCACGCCCTGGGCTGAAGGAGGCGCTAAACCATTGAGCCACAGGGGCTGCCCTCCAGGTTCATTGATAGAATGTTTTAATTTACCTTGGGGCATCTGGGTGACTCAGTTAGTTAAGCATCCAACTCTTGATTTCAGCTTAGGTCATGATCTCGGGGTTGTGGGATCAAGTCCTGCATAGTGCTTGGGCTCAGTGTGGAGTCTCCTGGCCTCCCCCACATCCTTGTATGTGTGTGTGTATGTAAATATGTATGTATATATATATGTAACATATACATAACACACATATTATATATATGTGTGTGTGTGTATATATATATATATAAATAAATAAAAACACATCTTTATCCATTCATCTGTTGATAGACTCTGAGCTCTTTCCATAGTTTGGCTACTGTGGACATTGCTGCTATGAACATTGGGGTGCAGGTGCCCCTTCCAATTAAGTTGTTTTTCTGATATGTACTCACTTTTAATGGGGGAGAAACGATTCTTTTCTGTTTTACGAATCCTTTATCTTTTATATTCCAAGCCTGATTATGTAAATATAGTTTATCACTTGCAACTCTGGTAGAGCACTTAATTTTTTGTTACTTAAACCACTGATTAAACGAAATGAAATCTTTACTGTGATAATGCAGTAGCCATGTGGTTAATTAGGTACAGAATCATGCAAAACTAAACCTTAGGAATCATCTTGTTCAAAACTTTATTTTATAGTTAAAGAAGCTAGGAATCTAAATAGGTCCTGAGAAATTCTATGATTTTCCGTGTGTCTAATTTCATTTGACCTTTTCATTATTCTTAAGGCATTTAGTTCTGTTTAAAGCAATATATATATCATAGGTAAAGAGAAAAATAAATATATATATTATAGGTAAAGAGAAAAATAAAGACGAATATTAAGTGGATAGTATATTGTTTTGTTACAGCTAGATTTTGAATTTGGGCTATTTTAACCACCATTTTCTTGAGAGATATTTTGGTGGCTATAGAATTCTGATGAGTAGTTATTTTGTCTCTGTATATTATATTCTCTTGGTTTCCAGTATTGCTCTTTAGAAATTAGATATCAGTCTTACTGCTGTTCTTTTAAAAGTATTTTATCTTTTTTTTCCCCCACTCTGGCTGCTTTTATGATTTTTCTCTTTTGAGTCTCTAAAGTTTATAATATATCTAGGTGTAGATTTGTTTTTCTTGCTTGGGATTTGCTGGTCTTCTTAATTCTGTGGATTATTATCTTCCATCAGTTCTGCACAGTTCTGAGCCCTTATCTTTTCTAATGTTTACTACATTTTCTTCTGTGACTCTAAGCAAACAATGTTAGATTTCATGCTGTCTTTTTTTTTTTTAATTATTTATTTGACAGAGCGCACAAGCAGGGGGAGTGTGGCAGGCAGAGGGAGAGGAAGAAGCAGGCTCCCTGCTGAGCAGGAAGCCTAATGTGGGGCTCCATCCCAGGACCTGGGATCCTGACCTGAGCCAAAGGCAGACACTTAACTGACTGAGCCACCCAGGTGCCCCAGATCTCACACTATCTGACATACATGTAGATGTTTTGAATGTTTATTCTTTGACTCTCTGTGGTACATTCTGTGAAAGTTTTACATAACTCTCTTTTAAAAAAAATTTTACTAATACTTTCTTTCACTCTGGTCAAAATGTATTACATTCAACCATTGAATTTTATTTTATTTTTAAATTTTTATTTTACCTTGTTTTTTTAAATTTAAATTCAAGTTAGTTAACATGTAGTGTAGTATTGGGTTCAGGAGTAGAATTTAGTGATTCATCACTTACATATAACACCTAGTGCTCACAAAAAATGTCCTCCTAATACTCATCAGCCATTTAACTCATTCCCTCACCCACCTTCCCTCCAGCAACCCTCAGTTTGTTCTCTATAGTTAAGGGTTACTTATGGTTTGCCTCCTTCTCTCTTTTTATCTTATTTTTCCTTTCTTTCCCCCTATTCATCTGTTTGGTTTCTTAAATTTTATATATGAGTGAAATCATATGGTACTTATCTTTCTCTGATTTATTTTGCTTAGCATGATACATTCTAGTTCCATCATGTTACTGCAAATGGCAAAATTTCATTCTTTTTGATGGCTGAGTAATATTCCATTGTATGTATATGTATATATAGGCACTATATCCCGTTTATCCATTCATCAGTCAATGGACATTTGGGCTCTTTCCATATTTTGGCTATTGTTGATAGTGCTGCTATAAACATTGTGGTGCATGTATCCCTTTGAATCAGCATTTTTGTGTCCTTTGGATAAATACCCAGTAGTGCAATTGCTGGGTTGTAGGGTAGTTCTATTTTTAGCTTTTTGAGGAACCTCTATACTATTTTCCAGAGTCGCTGCACCAGTTTGCATTGCTATCAGCAGTGAAAAGATTCTCTTTCTCCTCATCTTTGCCAACATCTCTTGCTTCCTGAGTTGTTCATTTTAGCCATTTTGACCTGTGTGAGGTGGTATCTCATTATGGTTTTGATTTGTATTTCCCTAATGATAAGTGATGTTAAACATTTTTTCTTTCATGTGTCTATTAGCCATTTGCATGTCTTCTTTGGAGAAATGTTTGTTCATGTCTTCTGCCCATTTCTTAACTGGATTATTATTTTTTTTTGGATGTTGATTTTGATGAATTCTTCATAGATTCTAGATATTGGCCTTTTAAAAAAATTATTTATTTATTCATGACACACACACACACACACACACACAGAGACACAGGCAGAGGGAGAAGCAGGCTTCATGCAGGGAGACTGACGTGGGACTCGATTCTGGGTCTCCAGGATCAGGCCCTGGGCTGAAGGCGGCGCTAAACCGCTGAGCCACCTGGGCTGCCCTAGATATTGGCCTTTTATCAGATATATCATTTGCAAATCTCTTCTCTTACTTTATTGGTTGCCTTTTAGTTTTGTCGATTGTTTCCTCCACCGTGCAGAAGCTTTTTATCTTGATGAGGTCTCAGTAGTTCATTTTTGCTTTAGTTTCCCTTGGCTCCAGAGATGCGTCTAGTAAAAAGTTGCTGAAGTCAAGATCAAAGAGGTTTCTGCCTGTTTTTTCCTCATGGATTTTGATGGTTTCCTGTCTTCGATTTGGTCTTTCATCCATTTTGAATTTATTTTTGTGTATGGTATAAGAAAGTGGTCCAGTTTCATTCTTCTACATGTAACTGTCCAGTTTTCCCAACACTATTTGTTGAAGAGTCTGTCTTTTTTCTATTGGACATTCTTTCTTGCTTTGTTGAAGATTAGTTGGCCATATAGTTGTGGGTCCACTTCTGGGTTCTTTATTCTGTTCCATTGATCCATGTGTCTGTTTGTATGTCAGTAGCATACTGTCTTGATGATTACAACTTTGTAATACAGCTGGATGTCTGGGATTGTGATGGTTCCCACTTTTCTTTTTCAATGTTACTTTAGCTATTTGGGGTCTTTTGTGGTTCCATACAAATTTTAGGATTCTTAGTTCTGATTCTGTGAAAAATGCTGGTGTTATTTTGATTAGTATTGCATTGAATATGTAGATTGCTTTTGGTAGTATAGACATTTTAACAATATTTTTTCTTTCAGTCCATGAACATAGAATGTTTTTCCATTTCTTTTTGTCACCTTCAATTTCTTTCATAAGTATTCTATAGTTTTCAGTGTATAGATCTTTTACTACTTTGGTTAGGTTTATTCTTGGGTGTCTTATGGTTTTTGTAAATTGATCAATTCTTTGATTTCTCTTTTTACTGCTTCATTACTGGTGTTAATAGAAATGCAACAGACTTCTTTGCATCGGTTTTATATCCTGCAACTTTGCTGAATTCTTCTATCCGTTCTAGCAACTTTTTGGTGGAGTCTTTTGGGTTTTCTACATAGAGTATCATGTCATCTGTAAAGAGTGAAAGTTTTACTTCTTGCTGACTTGAGTGCCTTTTATTTCTTTTTACTGTCTGGTGACTGAGGCTAGGACTTCTAGTACAATGTTGAACAACAAGTGGTGAGATTGGACATCCCTGTCATGTTCCTGACCTTAGGGGAAAAGCTCTGTTTTTCCCCATTGAGGATGATACTAGGTGTGGGTCTTTCATATATGGCTTTTATGCTATTGAGGTATATTTCTTCTATCCCTACTTTCTTGAGGGTTTTTTTTTTTTTTTTTTGAGAAAGGATGCTGTATTTTGTCAGATGTTTTTTCTGCATCTATTGAGAGAGGGGTCATATGGTTCTTACCCTTTCTTTTATCAATGTGGTGTGTCACATTGATTTGTGAATTTTGAACTACCCTTGCAGCCCAGGAATAAATCCCCCTTAATTGTGGTGAAAATCCTTTTAATGTAGTGTTGGATTCAATTAGCTGTATCTTGTTGAGAATTTTTGAATCCATGTTCATCAGGGATATTGGCCCGTAATTCTCCTTTTTAGTGGGGTCTTTGGTCTTGGAATCAAAGTAATGCTGGCCTCAGAGAATGAGTTTGGAAGTTTTCCTTCCATTTCTATCTTTTGGGACAGTTTGAGAAGAATAGGTATTAATTTTTCTTTATATGTTTGGTAGAATTCCCCTGGGAAGTCTCATCCAGTCCTAGACTCTTGTTTGTTGGAAGATTTTGATTTCTTTACTGGTTATGGGTCTGTTTAAATTTTCTATTTCTTCCTGTTTTAGTTTTGGTAGTTTATATGTTTCTAGGAATTTATCCATTTTTCCAGATTGCCCAATTTGTTGGCATATAATTTCTCATAAAATTCTCTTATAATTGTATTTCTGTGGTGTTAGTTGTGATCTCTCCTCTTTCATTTGTAATTTTATTTATTTTGTTACTTTATCTTTTATTTTGATAAGTCTGGCTAGGCATTTATCAATTTTGTTAATTCTTTCAAAGAATCAGCTCCTAGTTTCACTGATCTACTTTTTTTTCAAAACCTGGGATTGTGTACCTCCAGCTTTGTTCTTTCTTAAGGTTGCTTTGGCTCTTCAAAATTTCATATAAATTTTAGGATTATTTATGTGGATATTTTGATAGGACTTGCATTGAATCTTTAGATTGCTTGGGTAATATGGACATTTTAAGAGTATTTGTTTTTCCAGTCCACAAGCATGGACTGTCTTTCCATTTAGTTGTGCTTTATTCAGTGTCTTACAGTTTATAGAGTACAGGTTAGATTCACCTCCTTGGCTAAATTTATTCCTAGGTATTTTATTCTTTTTGATACAATTATAAATGGGATTGTTTTTTAATACTCTTTTGGCTAGTGTGTAGAAATGCAACACATTTCTGTATGTTGGTTTCGTATCTTGCAACTTTATTGCAAGATACAATTGAATTCATTAGTGTTGGTTCTAACAGTTTTTTGGTGGTCTTTAGGGTTTTTATATACAGCATCATGTCATCTGCAAATAGTTACAGTTTTACTTTTTTCTTACCAATCTAGGTGCTCTTTATTTCTTGTCTGATTTCTGTGGCTAGGACTTCTAATAATTTATTGGATAAAAGTGATGAGAGTGGACATCTTGTATTCTTGATTTTAGAGGAAAAGCTCTCAGTTTTCACCATTGAATACGATGTTAGCTTTGGGTTTGTTACATTTATTTTTCATTATGTTTAGATATGTTCCCTCTATGCCCTATTTGTTAGAGTTTTTATCATGAATGGATGTTGTACTTTGTCAAATGCTTTTTCTGCATCTTTTGAGATGATCATGATTTTTATTCTTCATTTGTACTTGTTTTTTTATTGATCTTTTATCCTATGACTTTGATAGGCTTGCTTAATTCTAGTAGCTTTTTTGTAGAAATGTGCTAGTTCCAGTAGCTTTTTTTGTAAACTCCTTAGGATTTTTTTTTTTTTTTACATAGATAAGCATGTCATTTGGAAAGAAAAACCATACTGTTTTGATTGCTATAGTTTTATAATACTTCTTGAAGTCATATATGCTTTCTCCCCCTTTTAGGTAGACTTTATTTTTTAGAGCAGTTTTAGGTTCACAGAAAAATTGAGCAGAAAGTATAGTTCTCATATATCCCTAACTGTTCCCTCACCACAACAGCTTTCTATACTAGCAACATTTTTCACTGGAATGGTAGATTTGTTAAAATTGATGAACTTATATCGACACATTATTATCACCCAAAGTACATAGTTTACATCAGAGTTTATTCTTGGGGTTGTATGTTTTGGGGGTTTTGACAAATGTGTAATGACATATATCTGCTGTATAGTATCATATGTAATAGTTTCACTGTCCTAAAAATCTGGGCTTTTTCTATTTCCCTACTGCCTCCCTAACCCTTGGCAACTATTGATCTTTTTACTGTCTCTGCATTCTTGTCTTTCCCAAAACATTTTACAGTTAGAATCAGAATATTGTAGCTTTTTCATATTGGCTTCTCTCAGTAATAAGCCTTTACATTCTTCTGTGTCTTTTCATGGGATGATAGTTCATTTCTTTTAGCACTAAATGATATTCCTTTGTGTGGATGTATCACAAGTTATTTATCCATTCACAACCTACTGAAAGATACCTTGTTTCCAAGGTTTGTAATTTTGGATAAAGTCACTGTGAATACCCATGTATAGGTTTTATGTGGACATAAGTCTTCACTAATTTGATAAATACCAAGGAGCATGATTGCTGGATCATGTCAGAGTGTGTTTAATTTGACAAGAAAATGCCCAACTGTCTCCCAAAGTGGCATATCATTTTATACTCCCACCAGCAGTGATTGAAAGTTCCTATTGCTCCACATCCTTGTCAGCATTTGATGTTAGTATTCTGGATTTTGATCACTTGTACAGGTGTGTAGTGGTATCTCATTTTAATTTACATTTCCCTAATGACATATAATGTAGAACATCTTTTTATATGCTTGCTTGCTATCTATATATTCTGTGTTCTCTAACCCTCTTTCTCCTACCCACTCTTAAGCAGTCTTGTTTGAGGTTTATCAATTTCTTGTGTCTTTTCAAAGAACCAAATTCTGTGTTTGTTAATTTTTTTCAATTCCTTGTCCTTTATTTTTTCATTGAATTTGCTTTTATCTTTATAATTTTCTTCTTTCTGTATACTTAGGGCTTTAGTTTTCTTTTTTTAGTTCATTTCTGTGGAAACCTGTATTATTACTATTCATCCTTCATTTTCTAATAAAAGCATTTAATCTATAAAAATTTTCCAAACTCTTGAATTAGCTATATTCCAGACATTTTGGTATGTTGTGTTTTTATTATTAATCATTTCAAAAATTTTTTCTTTTCTTTTGTTTTTGTTTTTTGCTTTGCTTTCCTTGTGATTTAATTCTATAACTAAATATTAGGCTGTATTTAAAAAATTTTTCAGGTATTCAGGTCTTTTGTAGATTTTTTTTAAATTTAATTTTTAAAAAGATCTTACTTATTCATTCCTTAGAGGCACAGAGAGAGACAGACAGACAGACAGACAGACATAGGCAGAGGGAGAAGCGGGGAGCCAGATGTGGGACTTGATCCCAGGATTCCAGGATCACATGCTGAGCCGAAGGCAGACGCTTAACTGCTGAGCCACCCAGGCGTCCCATTTTGTAGATATTTTAATATTGATTTCTAATTAATTCTTTTATGATCAGTTAATGTACTTTTAACATTTCAGTCTTTTGTAATATATTTTGGTTTGTTTTATTGTCCAGCATATGCTCCATTTTTATAATTTTATGTGTAATTGAAATATATGTGCTTTGTGGTTGTTGGTTATAGTATTCTATAAATGAAATTTAGTAAACAGGGATCCCTGGGTGGCGCAGCGGTTTGGCACCTGCCTTTGGCCCAGGTCGCGATCCTGGAGACCCGGGATCGAATCCCACGTCGGGCTTCCGGTGCATGGAGCCTGCTTCTCCCTCTGCCTGTGTCTCTGCCTCTCTCTCTCTCTGTGACTATCACAAATAAGTAAAAATTAAAAAAAAATTTAGTAAACATAATTGATAGTGTCATATAGAGATTCTACATTCTTACTAATTTTTTGCTTGGAACAACTGGGTAGCAATTCAGGGGGGGAAAATGCCAATGTAAATTTTAATTGGACCTTCATATGGAAGTCAGGCTTATTAGCCCATACTCTGGCGTGGCACATAATCTTGAAAAGGGTTTAGCCTATTCTGTGATGGTGAAATCTTTAGAAGTAGCTTGATAGAGGGCAGCCCGGGTGGCTCAGCGGTTTAGTGCTGCCTTCAGCCCAGGGTGTGATCCTGGAGAACCGAGATCGAGTCCCATGTTAGGCTCCCTGCATGGAGCCTGCTTCTCCCTCTACCTGTGTCTCTGCCACCCCCCTTCTCTGTGTGCCTCTCATGAATAAATAAATAAAGTCTTAAAAAAAAAAGTAGCATGATAGAAACAGAGTTGGGTATTGAGAAAACTTAAAAATGTTGTGGTTTATGTCTTTAGCCTTCCAGTCTTTAATGTGACAAAATATGTGTTCTAATTCCCCCTAGACAGAATATCTGAAAGGATAAATTGGAAGAGTTTTGTTTCCAGAGTAGCCCTACCCATCCCCTCTAAATCCAAACTACAATGATGAAAGAATTTTTTGTCTATATGCCATATAAAGACCACAGATTGTAGAAATGCACCAGAATAGAAGTAATGTTGTAAAACAATGTATGATAGAAGTGATATTGTAAAACAATATGTAATACCAAGTGGGCAGCCCCAGTGGCGCAGCGGTTTAGCGCTGCCTGCAGCCCAGGGTGTGATCCTGGAGACCCTGGATCGAGTCCCCTGTCAGGCTCTCTGTATGATGCCTGCTTCTCCCTCTGCCTGTGTCTCTGCCTCTCTCTCTCTCTCTCTGTCTCTATGAGTAAATAAATAAAAATCTTAAAAAAATATGTAATACCAAGTATATACAACATAAGAACAATAAAGTTTTGATTAACTTTAGAGTTGGGGATAATTTAAGATTGCATGTTATGGATTATACTTCTAGGTAAGATATTAAACATCAGGATAAATTCCAATTGAATCAAATATTTAATGTAAAAAAAAGCAAAAAGAAAAAGTACTATAAGAAAACATGAGAGGATTCCTTTATAACCTTGGAATCAGGAAAGACTTTCCAACCATAATTCAAAACCCACAAACTATAAAAATTATAGGTTTGTCAATAAATACATGTATAAAAATGCATGTCAGTAAACAAAAGCAGAAATTCCCCAAGTAAAAACAAAAGCAAAGCAATATTAACGGAAAAACATTTGCAACTTATAACAGACAAAGGGCTAGTCTTCTAATTTTTTTTTTATTTTTACAGATTTTATTTATTCATGAGAGGCACAGAGAGAGAGGCAGAGACACAGGCAGAGGGAAAGGCAGGCTCCCTCCGGGGAGCCTGATGTGGTACTCGATTCCAGGACCCCGGGATCACGACCTGAGCCAGAGGCAGATGCTCAACCACTGAGCCACCCAGGCATCCCTATAGTCTTCTAATATTTAAAGAGCCTCTGAAGTCAACAGTAAAAGAAACATGTATTAGAAATAGAATAAAAAATGGGAATTTTCAATAGAAAAATGGGAAAAGAGTAAGATAGTGCATAAAAATTGAAATGCACGTGGCTCAAATTGTGTGAAAGAAGGTAAACCTTCATAATTTTAGAAAATGCTGATTAAAAATTCATTGATATGTTGTCATTTATCAGATTGGCAAAAATCCAAGTGATAATATACGCTCTGGGAAGGCATGGGAAATCAGCTACTCTCATACTTTGTTGATGGGAATATGGATTGGTACAATCTCTATGGAGTGCAGTTTGATTATATTTCAAATGCATATACCTTCAGGCCAGAGGTTCCTCTTTGGGAATTTACCACACTTGCATACATGTAAAATGACATATGCATACAATTTTTCAGTCATAGTATTTTTTTGTAAAAGTGAAAAAATGGAAACTATTTATTTATTTAAAGAATAGGGGAATTTTTAAAAAAGATTTTATTTATTTATTCCTGAGAGACACACAGAGAGAGAGAGGCAGAGACACAGGCAGAGGGAGAAGCAGGCTCCATGCAGGGAACCTGATATGGGACTCGATCCCGGGACTCCAGGCAGGCACTAAACTGCTGAGCCACCCAGAGATCCCAATGGAAACAGTTTAAATGTCTGCTGGTAGAGTTTAGGGTATATCTAAGGCAATGGTCTACTGCATAGCTATTATAAGGAATTTTAAATACTTTATGTACTGAAATAGATCTCCAAGATGTATCTTCTTTTCTGTCCAAGTTTTTATTTAAATTTCAGCCAGTTAACATACAGTATAATATTAGTTTCAGGTGTAGAATTTAGTGATTCATCACTCACATACAACTCCTGGTGCTCATCACCAATGCTTTCCTTAATACTCATCACTAGTTTAACCCATCTTTCTTGCCCACCTCCCTTCAGTAACCATCAGTTTGTTCTCTATACTTAAGAATCTAATATGGGGTGCTTGGGTGGCTTAGTTGGTTAAGTGGCTGCCTTCAGCTCAGGTCATGATCTCAGGGTCCTGGGACCATGTGCCCCATGTCAGGCTCCCTGCAGGGAGTCTGTTTCTCTGTCTTTCCTCTTGCTTGTTCTCTCTCTGTCTCAAATAAAAAAAATCTTAAAAAAGTCTACTTCTTAGTTTGCTTTTTTCCCCCCTCCCTATGTTCATGTGTTTTATTTATTAAATTCCACATATGAGTGAAATCATATGGTATTCGTCTTCCTCTGACTTACTTCATTTAGCATAATACTCTCTAGCTCTATCCATGTTGTTGCAAATGGCAAGATTTCATTCTTATGACTGAGTAATGTTCATATATATGAGTTTTCGTATATATTATATAGTAATACATACATACATATATATATATATCCACAGACACCACATCTTCTTTATCCGTTCATCAGTTGATGGACGTTTGGGTTCTTTTCATAATTTGGCTATTGTCGATAATGCTGATATAAACAGGGTGCATGTGTCCCTTCGAATCAGTATTTTTATAACCTTTGGGTAAATACTTAGTAGTGGAATTGCTGGGTTGTAGGGTAGTTCCATTTTTAGCTTTTTGGGGAACTTCCATACTGTTTTCCAGAGTGGCTGCACCTGTTTGCATTCCCACCAACAGCGTAAGAGGGTTTCCCTTTCTCCAAATCCTCACCAACACCTGATTCCTGTCATATTAATTTTAGCCATTCTGACTGGAGTGAGGTGATATCTTATGGTAGCTTTGATTTCCCTGATTTTAAGGGATATAGAGCATCTTTCATGTGTCTCTTAGGCATCTGGATGTCGTCTTTGTGAAAATGTCTATTCATGTCTTCTGCCCATTTTTTAACTGGATTATTTGTTTTTGGGGTGTTGAGTTTGATAAGTTCTTTATATATTTTTGGTACTAACCCTTTATTGGATATGTTATTTGCAAATATCTTCTCCCATTTCATAGGCTACCTTTTTGTTTTGTTTCCTTCATTGTGCAGAAGCTTTTTGTTTTTTTTTGTTTTTTTGAATCTTTTTGTTTTGATTTGCTAGTAGTTTGTTTTTGTTTCCCTTGCCTCTGGAGACCTATCCAGTAGTTTGTTTTTGTTTCCCTTGCCTCTGGAGACCTATCTAGAAAGAAGTTGCTTTGGCTGATGTCAAAGAGTTTACTGCCTGTGTTTTCCTCTAGAAATTTGTTGGATTCCTGTCTCATGTTTATGTCTTTAATCCATTTAAAATTTATTTTTGCATATGGTGTGAGAAAGTTTGTTCTTTTGCATGTTGCTGTTCAGTTTTCTCCACATCATTTGTTGAGGAGACTAAGATGTATTTTTAAGTGAAAAGAAAGGTGCAGACATCAGGTATGATATACTACAATCTGTGTAAAAGAAGGTGGTGAGGGATCCCTGGGTGGCGCAGCAGTTTAGCGCCTGCCTTTGGCCCGGGGCGCGATCCTGGAGACCCGGGATCGAATCCCACGTCGGGCTCCCAGTGCCTGGAGCCTGCTTCTCCCTCTGCCTGTGTCTGCCTCTCTCTCTCTCTGTGTGTGACTATCATAAATAAATAAAAATTAAAAAAAAAAAGAAGGTGGTGAAAGGCTTATATACTTGCATTTGCTTGCGTATGCACAAGCCCTAGAAGGATATACATGAAACTAGTAACAGTGAATTCCTGTCATAGAGGAGGGTGAAAACTGGGGATTTGGGTCGTAGGAGTGGGATGAAGTTTTTTCAGTAAAGAACTTTTTGATTTTTGTGTTATGTGAATATTTTGTCTGTTCAAATAATTAAAAGGAAAAAGGAAAAATTGAATTAGGATGGCTATTAGTGAAAAATGCTAGCTATGGCAGCCCGGGTAGCTCAGTGGTTTAGCGCCACCTTCAGTCCAGGGCGTGATCCTGGAGACCCGGGATTGAGTACCACATCGGGCTCCCTGCAAGGAGCCTGCTTCTCCCTCTTCCTGTGTCTCTGCCTTCCTCTCTCTCTCTGTCTCTATGAATAAATAAATAAAATAAAAAATGCTAGCTAGATAAACAGAGATGCTTCCTTCTTTTTGTCTTTCTTTATTTTGTATTTTAGTGTAGGAAGTGTCAGAATACTGAAATAGCAAGAAATAAGCAAAACTTAAGACAGTAAAAATGGGCCAAATTATCTTAGGGATTGTGCAAAACCAAGAAAAACTTGAGATATACTAAATTATGGATTCATTTCCCTATAGGATAGCTAAATTGAGTTTGTATTGGTAGATGAAAGACAAGTAGTATCAACATGAATTATTTATTAGATATAAGTGCCTGTTGTTACTAAGTATGCTGTTACTGCTCAGAGGTCTGTAGAGAAGAACATTTCATTTTCCAGAATATAAATTAGATGACACTTTTGCATTTCCATTTTATGTATGGCTTGTGATAAAACCTTTTTTTTTTTTGCCAAAGGAGACTTTCCTTTTGATGGATATATGAAAGACATTTGAATTATTTAAAATATGGATGTTATTTTTCCTCCTTTTAAATACATTGTAAAAAATGTTCAAATTATATAGAACAGTAAAATGGGAGGTGAGTCTCCTCCAACTGATCCCTACTTCCTTCTTCTTAGAGTTTCTTAAATGGGCATTAAACAGTTGAACCCTTTTTCTTATTTATTTTCTATCTGAAACTCTTTAGAGAGAGGTCCTTTAGTAATGTTCAAATTTCCTAGGTTGCAATATTTATGAAACTTTAGGGTCTGGACCTTTTATTGCAAACTCTAAGTATTTGGGGGATTTTCCTAGATATCTTATTGTTGGTGATCTCTCATTTAATTTTGTTTTGGTCAGGGAACATACTTTGTATGATTACAGCCTTCTTAAATCTATTGAGGTTGTTCTAAGGTGCAGCATATAGTCTTAACTTGGTGAACATGCCATGTGCATTGGTAAAAGAATTTATAATTTGCCATTGTTGAATGGAGTGCTCTATACCTGTAAATTAGGACAAATAAGTTGATAATGTTATTAAAATTTTCTATATCCTTACTGATATGTATATATTTTTTGGCCACCTTTTTCTTTCAATTACTGAGAGACGAGTGTTAAAATCCTCAACTAAGTTTATGGATTTGCCTTTTTTCTTTTATTTTTTGACAGTTTTTGCTTTAGGTATCTTAAAGCTTCATTATTAGGTACATAGAGATATTTTCATAAAGAATTGATTCTTATCATCATGATATGACCCTTCTTTTTTGTGTTTCTGTATGTGTGTGTGTTTAAAGATTTTATTTATTTATTCATGAGAGACACAGAGAGAGAGAGGCAGAGACATAGGCAGAGAGAGAAGCAGGCTCCATGCAGGGAGCCCAATGTGGGACTCGATCCCGGAACTGCAGGATCATGCCCTGGGATCACGCCGCGTCTGTTTTAGGCAGACGCTAAACCTCTGAGCCATCCAGGGATCCCGATATGACCCTTCTTATCTCTTATCTTATCAAAAACAGTTTAAAGAGAGTCTCTTGCAAATCACCAAAGGTGAATCTTGATTTTTTAAAAACAGTTTGACAGTATCATTCAGTTGAAGTGTTTAATAATCTATTTACATTTTGTATGACTACTGATAGAGTTGTATTCTGGTTTTTGTTGTTTCTGATGAGAAGTCAGTTAACATTCTTAATTGTTTCCCAGGATGGAATGTATCCTTTTTCTCTGTTTTGGAGATTTTCTTTTTATTCTTGATTTTCAGCAATTTGAGTATGATGGGCCTATGTATGGTTTTGTTTTTGTTTTACTTTTTGGGTTCTTCGAACGTCTTGTATCTGTATGTTGTTTTTGATCAAATTTAGAAATATTTTTTGCTGGTATTTTGTCAAGTAAGTTTTTTTTCTGCCCCATCATCTCTCTCTTTTTCTTTTGGGACCTGTGTATACCTGTGTGATCGAGATTCTGTTAAATTTTCTCCCAATTTTTTCATTCTGTGCTTTAGTTTGCTGATTTCAACATCTTAGTTATCTAAGATGTCCTCTATCCATCTGTGGGTATGTTTCTATTAAATGATATTCTCTGTTAACTATTTTCCTCTGTATAAGTCACATTTCCCTGTTTATTTGCATGTCAAATTATTTTTTATTGTGTAGTGGACATTGTGATTGACACTTTGTAGAGACTGGTTTCTTACATCTTCCACTATTACAGGAGAAAGCAGATATTACATTATTGACAGATTACCTTGTTGTGTCACAGAGGCTTGGTTTAGGTTTTGTTAGGGAAGGTGTATTTTGATTTTGTCCTTAGTTCAAGGAAAAATCTCTTAGACCTGAAATACGGTCTTTACTTCTAAAGAGTAAAAAAAAACAACAAACGAACAAACTCCAAAACTTTTGGGGTTTCGGTGGAATGCTTGAAGTATCTACCAAGCCCCTCTAACTTGTCAAAGTCTAGACTCCTACTTGTGTTAGCTGCTGAAATCTTTGCTCAGGTTCTTTTTGGCCATTTTTCCTCAGTTCCTTAGAGTCTCATCCCACCCAGACTTAGTAGAGTCAACCATGGATCTGAGGAGAGTATATGTAGATTTTGGGGTTCTTTGTGGCTTCTTTTCTGGGATTCTTTCCCCTTAATTTCTGACTGTTCTGGCAGATTCAAACTCAGTCCTTTGATTCTTTGGGCTAGTAATATTTTGATTTTCTGCTTGAGCTGTATCTGTTTTGTGACCTTTGGGCTATGGAATGTCTTCAAGAGGAAAAGCCAGATAAATGTGTATCTCATACAGTATGATGCCCTTTCTTCCAGGAAATGGAAATTGAATGCCCTTTTGTTTCTTCCTACTTTTGGTTTCTCTTCTGTGTTTTGCTTTCTTTTATATTTTGTCTAGAATTTTTCACTGTTATCAGTAGGAGGATTAGCCTGATATAAAGTAATCCACCAATAGTGGAAGCTGGTGCCTTTTTATCTCAAATAAAAGAATATTTTGTGACAAAATATGACAAAAAAGTTCCCTTCCCCCCCTTCGCTTCTTCATCATTTGTCCCATAAAACTGAAACAATATCTTACTGACTAAAAAAATTGTACTCATACTCCCCTTTTCAATGAAATCATCCTTAGATAAGCATGACTTTGTGTAGATTTTCCATTAATTGCTACAGAATTGGGAAAATTGCTCCACAGAAGTCACTGGAAATGTTAATGTGCATGTCTATAAACAGCTCGGTTTTATTTATTTATTTATTAAGATTTTATTTATTTATTCATGAGAGAGACACACACACAGAAGCAGAGATAGAGGGAGAAGCAGGCTCCATGGAGGGAGCCTGATGCGGGACTTGATTCTGGGTCTCCAGGATCATGCCCTGGGCCAAAGGCAGGTGCTAAACTGCTGAGCCACCCAGGGATCCCCAGCAGCTCTTTTTTTGTTGTTGTTCTTGTTTAACAGTCACATTAATTAACGTGCCAGGTGCCGGTCTAAGCATATTTTTTTTTTAAAGATTTTAAAAATTTATTCATAGAGACAGAGAGAGAGATTGAGACAGAGAGAGAGAGAGAGAGAGAGAGAGGGGCAGAGACACAGGCAGAAGGAGAAGCAGACTCCATGCAGGGAGCCTGACGTGGGACTCGATCCCGGGTCTCCAGGATCATGCCCTGGACTGAAGGCGGCACTAAACCGCTGAGCCACCTGGGCTGCCCTAAGCATTTTACATGTATTAACTTTTTAATCCTCACCACAATTCAGTGAGGTTGGTATGATGAATGCTTCCATTTTTCAGATGGGGAAACTCAGGAACAGAGATGATTAACTGAGGAAGTGAATGGAGCTGGGCTTTGAACTCAGGCATTCTGGCTTTATTAGAATCTATACTCTTAGTCACTGTGCTTTCCTACCTCTCCCACTCTATCCTGTGGGTATGCACCTGTTAATGTTTGTGAAAATTTCAAGTTTTTCAATCCTATTCAATAGGATAGGATCTATCCTATCGATTTATAATCTACTTTAAGAACAGGAACCACATCTGTTACATAATAGTATTATATAAAATATGTATGGGAACTTCCTGTTTTGCCAAATAGAAAAGACTGAAACACAACTTTCCTTGTAAATCTCACCTATAAATCCTAGGAGTGATAATTATTTTTTTCTTCTGTACTTTTACAACACAGTAATTACACTCCTATTGAGTAGTTATTTCTTTTGCCTCATATTGCGGCTACTAGTTTACAGTCTTGACCTTCCTAATAAGTCATAAGATCATTGAAGGTGGAGATCACACCTTTGTCATTTTTGTAGACTTTTTGCCTTGGCGTCTAGCCCACACTGAATATAATAGACCATGTTATTTAAAACTGTGATAAAAATATACTACTTAAAATGTTTTTAAATTTAAATTCAACGTAGTTAACATTTACTATATTATTAGTTTCAGGGGTAGAACTTAGTGATTCATCGGTTGCATGTAACACCCAATGCTCATCACATCATCCAAATTACCCCATCCCCCCACTCACTTCCTGAAATATATACTGCTATTTGCCACATAATGAATCTTTGTATACCCATATATGCCTACATCTTGTTTACAATAGGAATATCTTATATTTGTGATTTACTTCCAACTTTTCAAAGCTCTTTCCTATGTACTCTCTTTTTATCTTTATGGAAAAAAACATAAGCTTTTATTTATTTATCATTCAGTAAATATTTTCTGAGAACCTACTATGTACCAGCTGTTCTAGTTGATTAGGATATAGCAATGCACAGAACAAAGTCCCTGCTTTCATGTAGATTTCATTTTTGTCAGGAGGTAAAGATATAAGTAATATGTCAAGTGGCGATGAAAAAAACACAGGATAAAGAGAATATGCAGTAGTACTACTTTAGATGATGTGATCTGGGAAGACTTCTATGAGGAAGTGGCATTTGAATAGAGACTTGAATTAAGGAGTAAATTTGTAAATTTTGTTTCTTTTTAAATTTTCTATTTTTTTTTTAAGATTAGAGGGAAGAAGAGAGAGAGAGAGCGAGAGAGTGTGCGCACAGAGGGAGGAAGAGGGACAAGTAGACACTGTGCTGAGTCGGAGTCCAGAGGCTTGATCCCAGGACCCTGAAATTATGATCCAAGCTGAAATCAAGAGTTAGATGCTCAACCAACTGAGCCACCCAGACACCCCTTAAATTTTCATTTTTAAAGAAACTCTTAAATTTCTGTCAGCTTATTTCCATTTTGTTTAAGAGTTTGTGGAAGAGGGTGCCTGGGTGGTTCAATTGGTTAAATGTCTGCCTTCATCTCAGGTCATGATCCTAGGGTCCTGGGATCAAGTCCTGCATCAAGCTCCCTGCCCCCCTTCCCCCTGCTCGTGGTCACTCTCTCTTTCCTTCTCTCAAAATAATAAATGAAATCTTAAAAAAAAAAAAGTTTGTGGAAGAGCCACTTAAGACAACTCAGTGGTTGTTCCTACCCATTCAGTGGCCTGAGCAGTGGGAGCTGAAGATCAGTCTTCAGTGGCAGGCTAAGTGCTCCAGTCTTCAGCAGCTAACGGCTGAGTAGGCACAGAGGGCAGCTACATGCCTTCACAAGAGTCCAGTCTACTACTTCAGGTTGAGTAGTAGTAAACTCAGCAGCTGGAGCAGTCTATTCCCCCTGAAATTCTTCCTTAGTCACCCCCTTTTTAGCAGCAGCCTACTATTTTTTTCAGTCTCTTCGTGATCTCTATAGAAGTAGAGATCAGGCATGACTTCTCATGGGTGGGTGTTCATGGGAGATGGTGCTATGCATGTATAGAACTTCCTGGATCAGCATCTCCCACATCAGACTCACAAGAGTTCCAGGCAGAGGGGTAGCAATGACAAAGGCCTTTTAAGTTGGGAGAAACATCAAGAAGAATATTCTGGTATTCTGGAAGTGTGAGAAAAATGAGAAGATGAAAAGGTAGTAGGGGTAGTGTGTATGTGAGGCAGATTATGAAGAGCCTTGTAAAATATGTTAAGAACTTTGGGTTTTATGCTAAGTTTGATGGAAATCAGTAGAACATTTTGAGCAGAGTGACATCTGAATTACATTGAACAGGTTCAGTCTGGATGCTATGCACAGAATAGGATGCATAGGGAACAGAATTAGAAATGGGAGACCAGTTAGGAGGCTATTGAAGTAATCTAGACCAGAGATGTTGGCTGCTTAAACTAGGATTGAGGCAGTGGAAGTGACGATGTGTGATGTTTTTAGATTTGGATCTATTTGAAGATAGAACCAGGAACCAAGAGAACCTGCTGAGGAAATTTTTAGGGTATGGAGGAAAAAAAGGAGTTGGAAATTATTTCCATGTTTTTGGTCTGAGCAATATGGTAAATGTTAGTACCATTTACTGAAATGGGAAACATTGACAGATGGGGCAGATTGAAACAAGATATATATCACTGCCCTTATTTTATATGTGAGAAAACTGAGGAATATAGAGTTTTGATCATCTTTGGACCAGGATCCTGGTTGCCTTGTTGCTTGCCCCAAATTTCTACTAAATAAGTGTCTCAGTATGGTTTATTATTAGTTTTACTTGTATGACAGTAACTCATGTTCATTTTAAAATTCTTTAAAATAAGAGCCTGAGCAAGGGTGTTTTAAAAGCCTTTGAGAAATTACATACTTTCTAGGATGGATAGTCAAAGAGCCTAGCACCTTGTAGATACTGAGCAGTTGTTTGCTAGATTCAGTCTCATCTTCAACTTTGACATTGTAAGAACATGTTATCTGTCTTGTAGTTAAGATAAATTGCATGAATTTAAAATTGCAGTTTGTTTCTCAGAAAGTAGTGGTTAAAACTAGGAATTGTAAAATCTAGGTTTGGAGTCTAGGTCTGCCCTTTACTTTTAGTGAATCCTCTATCATTCTTATCCTTAGTTTTCTCATCTATGAAATTGGAACAATACATACTCATCTCACATAATTATGTGAAGAGGAATTGAGATCATATATACTTAACAGTGCTAGCATACACTGGCTATTAAACATCCAATTAAAGTTTATAAAGTTATTTTTTATGCTTTTTAAAAATTCATTTGAGAATGAATAAAAAAGAACATGCGCGAGTGAGTGAGAACACGAGCAGGGGGGAGGGTCAGAGGCAGAGGAAGAAGCAGACTCCCTACTGAACAGGGTGCCTGATTCAGGGCTCAGTCCCAGGACCCTGGGATCATTACCTGAGCCAAAGGCAGATGCTTAACTGACTGAGCCACCCAGACACCTCAGAAAATTCTGTACTTAAACACATTACGTTTCCCAAAATTATTATATATATTAATGTACATGTTACAGAGAATAGTTTACTGAAGATAAATGTTTGTGTTTACAGGTATTGGTTTGCCTTGAAAAATGGTTATCATGTCGCTTTCAAAAATAGCAAAACTGCTAACTTCACAGAAGAACAAATTGATTCACATAAAGAAGTTATAGACAGAATGACTGATTTGAGTATGCTCAGGCTATTTGAGACCTACCTGGAAGGCTGCCCACAACTGGTTTTGCAGCTCTACACCTTTCTGGAACTTGGTCAAGCAAATTTCAGTCAGTGTAAGTCTTTCCTAACACCCTATGTTAAGTGGAGGCACTGAGATCTTTTTGGTTTAAAAATTTTTTTGTGTGTGGGGAGGAGGGGCACAGGGAGAGGGAGAAAGAGAATCTTTAAGCACATTCCACGCCCAGTGCAGAGCCCAATGGGGGACTTGATCTCACAACCCTGATCATGACCTGAGCTAAAATCAAGAGTTGGATGCTTAACTGACTGAGCCACCCAGGCACCCATCAACTACTTAACTCTGGCATATTTTAGAATATTTCTTATACTTTTTCTTTTTAGAATTCTTTTTTTGAGAAGTACGTTGTGGAAATATCAAAAAGTATACGAAGACGTTTTGTCTCCCTCTCTCTTCTTCCTATTCCTCCTTTGTCCAGAAAGAAAACTATTATTGTCAAATTTTTAAGGATTCTTTCAGAAAAAAAATTTTAAAGCCTATATTTTTTTCCTCTTTTTTATAGAAATGGTAACATAAAAACTATCTTTGTTTTTGCACTTATTGGTATGTCTCGGAGATCTATCCATATCAGTACAGAATGAGCTTCCTCATTCATTTTTATTATCTGCATAGTATTGCAAATTATGGATATACCATGATTTATTTAACAAGTCCCATATTTGTTAATTTAGGTTGTTTCTAATATTTTACTATTAAAAAAATGCTGCAATGAGTAATCTTATGCAGGAATCATTTTGCATTTGTGAAATATATCCATAGGGTAAATTCCCAGAATTGGAATCATTAAGTCAAAATGCAAATGCCACAAAATAATGGAAATTTTTTAGGTTGGCCAATAATTGCTCTTTTATAGATTTCCTCATTAGGGTAAAATGTTCATTTTTAAAGGACAATTAGTATTTCTATTAAAAAAAAGTTTTTAGGTATTTAATTTGAGATGTTAAAAAAAACTATTTGCCAAGTAATAGCCCAGTTTTTATTAACGACTCTGGTTCTCTGTAGACTTGAATTCATCTCAGAGGAGCAGATTATCATCTTCCCTGGAGTTCCCTTTATGCTAGAGTCACCTGTGAGATCAGTTCATTCCCTCAAACAGTCTTCTTGTTTCCAATTTCCTATAAACCTCTAGACTGAGGCCCTTCTAGTATTTTTACCTTTACTTTGTAAGACACCAAAGAGGACCTACTTATGAGACCTTTTTTTCCTTGTTGCAAAGAATTTGTGGGTTTGGACTTAAAAGTTCTATATCATACATTCCTGAAGCTAGAAGTTCAACATTTAGAGCTTACAGCCTATATTATGGTAAATCTTTGAATGACTCCAAGTACTATACAGCATCCAGACCAGCAATGGGATCCAGTAACAGCTATCGTTATTTTATAGTTCTGTTCTCATCCTTCAGTTTCTTCTTGAAGTAAGAAGTTGAGGTGTTAGTTAAAAATAGCAAAAAATGATAAATCTAGTTGTAGACTATTAATATAAAAATTATATAGCCACTAGAAATAGTATTTATCGATAACTTTTTAAAAATGATTTTATTTATTTATTTGACACAAAGAGAGAGTGAGCACAAGCAGGGGGAGCAGCAGAGGAAGAGGGAGAAGCAGGGAGCCCGAGGTGGGGCTTGATATTAGGACTCTGGGATCATGACCTTAGCTGAAGGCAGACCCTTACTGGACTGAGCCACCCAGACATCCCTATAGATAACTTTTAATGATACAGGAAAGTAATTCTAAAATAAAATTTAGTCAAAAAAGGTTATGAAATTTTCTATCATTCTTTTAAAGATACAGAGAAATTAAAGAATGTCTGGAACAAAACATGCAAAAATGTCAACTGTGGCTGCTTCTGGGCAGTAGGATTATGAATGATTTTATTTCATCTTTACACTTTTCTGACTTTAGATTTTCTACGGTACTCACATATTGTTTTGACAATCAGGAAGAATAATCAAAATGTAAAAAAAATCAGATTATATATCTGATACTTAGATTATTCAAATAAACTCTACCACTGAAAGGCTAAATTACTTGAATTAACCCTCTGAAAATATGTAAAATAATTGGATATTTTCAAAAGTCTTCATAAAACCATAAAACAGTCTGATACAGTAGGCCAAAATATATGAAAATGGTAACACAGCAGGGTTAAGACTCTGAAGACATTTATACCAGGAGGGTTTTTTTTTTTTTTTTAAACCAAACCAATTAATAGCAGGTTAAATTTTGATAGCTTCCAGTGTGTGGAGGACTGAAGACAAAACTCAGAGTCCTCATAAAGGAGGGACATCTAGTAGAAAATTATGATCTGTAAAACTGGTATGCCAAAAGGTACCCTCCTCAGGGAAAAGTGTGAAGTTACTGTACCTTATTATCTACTTTGAATAGACAGCAAGGAATATTGCCTTGCTGCTAAGTAGAGCAGGGAAACATAACAATATAACAATTTTGCAATCAAAATTCTCATCTTTGGCTAGTCCAAAACAAAACAAAACAAAAACCCCCAAAACTAATAAAAGCCAAGCTATGAATATAGAGTGGTCACTTTAACTATATGTGATAGTGAGCCTAGCTGTCTGGCACAAATATAAATTCTCCCTAGAGGAATTCACTTTCTCTTAGGCCTCAAATAATCTTCACAAATAGTTTTCCAAGAAACATGGTTTACAGTAATTTATATCATCAAAAGATATAAAGCATCATGAGTAAGAATCAGCAGAAATAGAAAAAAATTTAAGTCTTTAGCTTAAGCCTTAGATAATGGAAATTAACAGTTGCAAAATATATGTTTCTTATTGTGTTGAGAGAGGTAAATGATAAACTTGAAAATGTGGAATAGGAAGCTATAAAAAATGAATTGTGTATTTGAAAAGGAAAAGTAGAATTTATGAGAATAAAAAAATTCAAGAATTGGAATTAAAAACTTAGATAAGATATAACTATATAGACAATTAGTGATTCAATGCTAGATCAGAAGAAATTATTCAGATTATAGGAACAAAGAGATGGGAAATATGAAAGAGATATCAAGAGACACGGAAGGTGGGATGAGAAGGTCTAATATACATCTGAGCAGAGTCTGTAAAGGAGAAGAGAGAACAAATGGAACAGAGGTAATATTTAAAAAATTAATGGCTGAAAAAAATTTCAGATATGATGAGAGTCACCTACCTACAGATTCAGGAAGCCTTTCATCTCACAAGCAACTAAATAGAAATCCATGCCTTAGCATATCACTACTAAAGGAAATTCCAAAGATTGTACTTCATACAGAATAGAGGTGTTCTGAGATGCAAGAAGGAATAAAGAGAAAATAGTAAATATGTGAGTAAATCTAAATGAAGATTGTGTAAAATAAAAGTAATGCTATGTGGTTAAGAAAAAGAAGGAAAGTATAAGAGCAATAACATGTTAGTCAGGCAGAAGATAGTGGAGTTAAAGTGTTTTTAAATTCCTTGTATAGTCTAGAAAAAAGGTAAAGCAAAGGTGGATCTGGATTTTTTGAAGTATAAAACTAAAACACTCAGGCCCATTTAAGAAAAATAATATAATATGAAAACAAATTAGATATTGTTTGTCTGTATAGGGTACTGTAATAGAATTATACAGCTTATACAGCTTAACAGTCAGAAATAGATTTTCTTACAGTTCTGTAGACTGGAAGTCTAAGATCAAGGTGCCAGCAGAGTTGGTCTCTCTTTGGGTTGCAGATGGCCACCTTCTTGCTGTGTCCTCACATGGCCTTTCTTCTGTGTATGGAGAAAGATCTCTTGCCTCTTACTGTTTTTATAAGGATACCAGTCCTATCAGACATGGGCTCTGCCCTTATGACCTTATTTGACCTTAATTACCTCCTTAAGACACTATTTTAAAACAGTCACATTGGGGGTTAGAGCTTCATCATATGAATTTTGGGGACACACAGTTCAGTTCATAAAAGGTATGAAAGTAACCATTTAAATAAAATAAATCACAGTCAATTACAGATATAAAGCTGACAAATACCACAAATTTCACAAGAGGAAGAAAAGTAATATACTTTTATTATTTTAATTCCTCAATTTTTTGGCTGCATATGACTTTTAGTCTTTAATTGACTTTTGATAATTTTATTATATAATTTTGTGGAGAGAATAGAAAAATTCAATCTGTTTTTAATTTTAATTTTATTATTTATTAAAAAATATTTGAGAGAGAAAGCATGGGTTAGGCGAGAAGCAGAAGGAGAGGGACAAGCAGACTCTGCACTGAATGTGGAGCCCAATCACAGGACCCTGAGATCATGACCTGAGCCAAAGTCAGACACTTAATTTGACGAAGCCACCCAGGTGCTCCTCATCTGTTTTTTAGCATAGTTGCTTGAAATTTGTTTTTTATCATTTTAACTTAGAAAAGTTCCTTTCAACTTCACAAGTTATTAATATCATGTTTATTTTTTGGATTGTTATTAAATTTGGGAAAAACACTGGCAGTTTCTTTAGTAATGTGCTATAAGATCAGAGTATATCACATTTTTTTGGGATGAAGTAACTATTTTTAGATACTATTTGAATTGACAGTACTAGTTTATTTTTGATGTTTCATTAGTAAATATTGGGAGTGTTCGGTTTTCTTCACTGGTGTCAGTAATGTCAACTCAAAGAAATCATCTATATGCATACTTTGATGAGGTCATTACAGACTGAGAGAAATATGTAAAGATGTGGTTTGTTAAAGACAAGAAATTCATTTTGGATAGAGTGTAATTTTAGGCTAGCTAAGTGATCAGACAAATATGTTAGAGCAGGTAGATTAGTAAGAAATGGGAAATAGTGTCAAACTAATGTCAACTGGATAAGGCTAGATCATTGTCCCTTAATGTTAAGTAATCATAGGCCTGTTGATGGCAATATAATGAAGTGTTAATATCAGGCAAACTGTCTGAGAATCCTAACTTTGTTACTTATTAATCTTAACTATTCAAACCGATCTTATGAACATATTCCTTAAACCTAAACTAAGTGTATTCTCAACTCAGTTTCTGCTTAGCTAGATCTCCAGAAGGACTACAGCCACTTCAATATACCAAAGGAAAATAGAGAGTAAGTAGGAGTAGAGACAGGGCTCAATCCCAGGATCCCTGACCTGAGTGGAGGGCAGACACTCAACTAAACAAGCCACCCAGGTGCCCTGAAAACATTTTTACCATTTTTAAAAGAATTTTATTTCTTTATTTGAGAGAGTGAGCATATGGGGGAGGAGCAGAGGGAGAAAGACAAGCAGATTCCACACTGAGCACAGAGGCTTGATTTTAGGACCCTAAGATCATGACCTGAACCAAAATCAAGTCAGATGTTTAACTGGCTGAGCCACCCAGGCATCCCATGTTTTTAAACTTTCAGTTCTATTTCTAACAAAACTGTATATCCAATGTGAGGGTAAATAAAAACATTTTGAAACAGACATGATCTCAAACATTTTTGCTTAGGTACAACTTCTCTCAGGAATATCTGGAGAATGCGTGGTCAAAACATGAGAATAAAGCAAGAAACACATGAAAACAGGAAACAGGAAGTCAACACCAAAGAGACTTGAAGGGACATTCTAGGAAGGCAGGAAGCAAACCTTGAGAACAGCCACCTTAGACTAGTAGGGTTCTATTCTTAAAAAAAAAAGAAAAAAAAAAAAAGAACTAATAGATGTGTATATAGGGGTGTTTTTTTTTTTTTAAAGATTTCATTTATTTATTCATGATAGAGAGAGAGAGAGAGAGAGAGAGGCAGAGACACAGGCAGAGGGAGAAGCAGGCTCCATGCCCGGAACCCGACGCGGGACTCGATCCTGGGACTCCAGGATCGCACCCTGGGCCAAAGGCAGGCGCTAAACTGCTGAGCCACCCAGGGATCCCCCCTAGGGGTGTTTTACTAATTAATTAATTTGAAGATTTTCCCAAGAAATATTGATAGAGTTATGAAAAACTAAGCAAGCAAAGGAACAGTGAACAGTTTTAAAAGAAAGGAAGTATATTAGTGTAATACTTGGCTGGGCAGGAAAAAAAAAGCTATATTTATGTAATTATAATAAGATAAACACCCAATACTAACTTTTATAAAAAATTGTGATGTTACTCTGTTGGGCAGATGGAAGGAGAGGAAAATGCAAAGAAGGTGTATATTTATGTGTGTATATGCTAAATTTTCCTCTTTCCAAATAGAAAATCAATAAGCTCTGTCTAAAGCAGATAAAGTAAGAAATAGAACAGGTGTATTTTTTTATTTACAAATAAAATGTCAGAAGAAAAGCTAGTAGAGTTGATAGTGATTTCTTCTGGGGGTTATGACTGAGAGGAGGGGTAGAGCTTACTGACTTTTAAATTATATATATTTGGGACACCTGGGTGGCTCAGTGGTTGAGCATCTACCTTTGGCTGAGTGGGTGATCCCACAGTCCCAGGATCGAGTCCCGCATCAGGCTTCCTGCATGGAGCCTGCTTCTCCCTCTGCCTGTGTCTGCCTCTCTCTCTCTCTCTCTGTCTGTCTCTCTCTCTCATGAATAACTAAATAAAATCTTAAAAAATTATATATATTTCTTAATTTGTTTTGTGTTCAATTGTGTGTATGCAGTAGTTTGGTAGATGTTAAAACTAATTAGAAAAAAATGTATCATAGGACAATTAGGGGACAGCAATGCTTTCATTAAAATATTTGAATCAAAGAAGAAAGAAAAAAGTCCAGTGTGGTTCAGAAGGAATATGCTATTACCAGTAAAGTAGACAAAGGCATTTAAAATCATCATAATCTTCTTCAACACATCAACATATTTTAAGTCTGCCTTTTCATCATAATATATAGATCTCCAGTGAAGCTAAATGGGAAGGAATAGCATTTTGTATTCTGCTTTAAATTCTTTCTAATTCTCTAATGTCTTTACTTTCAGTTTTATAAAAGTTAAAAGTTCTCAGCTTTGATGGGGCTAATGGCATGCCTTTTCAAAGTTGTAATGAACTTACGTTATTTGTTGGGGAAAAATCGGGTGAAGATTAAAGATGTCAAGCCTGGCATGCCTGGGTGGCTCAGTAGGTTAAGTGGCTGCCTTTGGGATGGAGCCCGGGTTTCCCTGCTCGGCAGGGGGTCTGCTTTTCCTTCTCCCTCTGCCCCTGGTCTCTCTTTCACTAATGTGTGTACTTCCTCTCTCTCAAATAAAGAAAATATTAAAAAAAAATCAAGCCTATAGAAATTTATAAGTTTTAGAATATATTTGTTCATTTCATTCATCATCTTAAATGGGAAATTGAGCTTGTTGATATCTTATACTTACATTAAGTTTTCTGTTTAACCTCCCTCTCTCCTTCCCTCCCTTCCTACTGCCACCCCCCATTATGGTATCTCTTGGTGATTTAAGTATATGTTCAAGGTCAAAGCCAAAAAACCTGAAGAAACTAGGACTGTAGCTATAGTCTTTTAGAGAACTTCCAGAGTGTGCAGATTCCATTATAACAGTTGGTCAATAAAATTTATGTAGCGAATTTATTTAAAATCTTATAAAGCAGTCTGATATAGCATGTAATTACACCAGCTTTGGAATCAGGCAGATTTAGCTTCAAATCTCACCTTTCTGCAACTTGCTAGCCATGTGATTTAAGTCATTTGTATATTTTCTAAGCATCAATTCTTTTATATGTAATATGGGAATATTAATATCTATTTCAAAGGATTAGATGAGTATATAAAGTACCTGATATGTTTGTGGGCATTTATATATATACAGTTAAAGCATGTATGACATATAGTAATTTAACATTGCTGTTTCCTATAATAATATATCTATTTTTTATTTTTTGTTTTATAGATGCAGCCATCTTGGTCTCTTGCTGTGCTATTTCTTGGTCGACTGTTGCTTATCAAGTAGCTTTAAGAAAATCCTTGCCTGATAAAAATCTCCTTAATGGATTCTGTCCCAAATTCACATACCTCTTTTATAAGTTGTTTACATTATTATCTTGGAAGCTGAGTATTGTACTTCTTCTATTCTTAGATGTTAAGATTGCATTATTTCTGTTGTTATTTCTTTGGTTTTTAGGGATATTGTGGGCATTTAAAAAGCAAACTCAGTTTTGCGCTTCTATAAGTATGGAATTCTTATACAGGGTTGTTGTTGGATTCATTCTTACCTTTACATTTTTTAATATTAAGGGACAGAATACCAAATGTCCAATGTTTTGTTACTATATTGTAAGGGTACTGGCCACAGTGGGGATATTGGTTGTGTTCTGGGTTTCCCCAGTCTCTATTTTTAATTCAGACTATTTTATGTCCATCAGTATCACTATAGCTCTTACTCTTGTCCTTGGAATTATTTTTCTTATTGTTTATTATGGGACTTTCCACCCAAACAGAAACGAAGAAACAAAACCTGATGAAATTGATGGAAAAACAACTAAAAGAGATTGTAGAATGAAGTATTTTCTAATGGAATAGCTATCATTTGTGAGATGTGTTTTATTTTTTGTTTTATTGGTTATTAAAGAAAATGTTATGTGGATGTGTTTCTTATTTTTGCCTTTAATTTCAGATCAGTTTTCATTAACTGTGAATGTGAGAGAGCATAGTAATATTTTATTATTGAAATTAATTTCTAAATTGGTTTTAAAGATCTTGGGTACTTCAATATATTTCCCTATAGCCTGGTAAGTTTGTCAGCCTGAGCTTGAACTGGAAGAAATGTTCTGATTCTCCAAAATTAGAAGCCTGAAATCAAGCTTCCCTTCAATTCTTCCCTCATTGTTTCTGAACTAAAACTAATGCTTGTTGTAGAGAACTGTAAAGGGAGAAGAGCAGAACACCCATTTTTCTTTCCTCTATTTTATTGTTTCAGTGCATATATTTTGAGTTGGGGGAAGATTGGTAGAGGAAAAGGAAAAAGAAGGAAAGAGGAAGAAAGCAAAACATCAAGTTTACCATTTTTAAGTGTACGGTTTAATAGCATTAGCTAGCATTCACCTTGTTATGCATCTCTATAGCTTTTTCATCCTGCAACACTGAGACTCTTTTCCCATTTAACAACTTCCCATTTCTCTCTCTCCAGCCTCTGGGAACCACACTTCTGTTTTGGGTTTCTATAAATTTGACTACTTTACATACCTCAAATAAGGGGAATTTGTCTTTTTGTGACTGGCTCATTTCACTTAGTATATTACCTTTAGGTTTATCCATTTGTGACATGTGGTAGTGTTTCGTTCTTTTTAAAAGGCTGAGCAATACTCCTTTGTAGGTATATGCCACTTTTTTTCTGTTTATCCATCACTGGATAAACCTCTGCCTCTTGGCTATTGTGAATAATGCCACTGTGAACAAGAGTTTACAATTATTTCTCTGAGGTCTTGCTTTCATCTCTTTTGGTTGTATACTCAAAAGTAGGATTACTGGATCATATAGTAAACTCTATTAATCTTTTTTTTAAAAGATTTTATTTATTTATTAATGAGAGACAGAGAGACAGAGAGAGAGGCAGAGACACAGGCAGAGGGAGAAGCAGGCTCCATGCAGGGATTGGGACTTGATCCAGGGTCTCCAGGATCACGCCCTGGGCTGAAGGTGGCACTAAACCACTGAGCCACCTGGGCTGCCCTCTGTTAATCTTTTGAGAAAATTCCATACTGTTTTTGACTGTGGCTGCACCATTTTACAATTCCACTACACTACAATTCCAATACAATTCCACCCACAAGGGTTCCAGTTTCTCCACATCTTCACCAACACTTGCAATTTTTTGTATTTTAAAGTTTTTTTTTTTTTTTTGTATTTTTGATAGTGGCTATGCTAACGGGTGTGAGGTGATATTATAGTTTTGATTTGCATTTCTCTACTAGTGATGGTAAGCATCACCGATGATGCTAATGGTGTTAGCCATTTGTATATCTTCTTTGGGGAAGTGTCTGTATCTGATAAGAGATTATTATCCAGAATGTAGAAAGAACTATAGCTCAAAAATAACAAAACTAAAATAACCTGATTTAAAAAATAGGGAAAGGACTTTAAGTAGCCAAATCATATATGAATAGTTTTCTGCATTATTCCTTATACTAAGCAGTAAATTTTGGGTCTAGGAGTAAATAGGGAGGACAAACGGATTAGGCTGAACTCCTGGAAATAATGAAGCTTCTTCCATCAAATTCTCCTTTCTTTTTTCAGTTTCTTACCCTTTCTTTTCTTTGATTGGCTCTTAATGAATGAGTCCTCAAACAATAGCCTTTTCTAATACCAGGAGAAAAAATTTCCAATTCCACATTTAGTCATAACTTAATGTAAAACTGCTATATAGCTTTCAGGATGAGGGGTAAACTTACTGGATACAACACATTGCAACTATCAAAGCTATTTGAAAGCTAAATGTTAAGCACTAACTGCACAGCAATCTGCTAGGTACTGTTGTGGGTACAAAACAAGTGTATAATAGAGTTCTGTTTCTTGAAAAGGTTACATACGGAAGCATTTATCGAAACTGACAAGCTGTCTTTCAAAATGTTTTATGTTTGTGATTTTCATTTTATAGTAAATAAAATATTGAGGGATGCCTGGGTGGCTCAGTGGTTGAGTGTGTCTCAGGGCATGATCCCAGGGTCCTGGGATTGAGTCCCATGTTGGGCTTCCTGCACGGAGCTTGCTTCTCCCTCTGCCTGTGTCTCTGCCTCTCTCTTTGTGTCTCTCGTGAATAAGGAACTAAAATCTTTAAAAAAAAAAGTATTGAATAACAGAAGTGGTTATAGAGTATATAAACTTAATAAGATCCCTCCTGTGTCCCTCCTGTGCTACACTTTGAGAAAGTTAGGCAGTGTGGAAAAACCTTGCAGGAACTAGGGAATCTATAGTTTACTTTGGGCATCAGATCCTCATATGTATGAACCCCACTTATTGCATATTTCCTATCTGTATGTATGTGTATATGTTTGAGAGAGTGAAGATGAGAAAAGAAGTTAGGCTCACTTAGCACTTTAATCAGAATCTTTGAGTCTCAAAGGATAAAAACTAAGTCATGAAATGAAAGTGCTCTTCATTCTTTTTTGAAGATTTAAATGTTTATGTGTTATCATTTCCCTTCAGCATAGAGAATGTTTAGCATTTTGTATAGTTTTGGTTTGTTAATGTGTTTTTTTTCTTTTTTCTGAACATGTCTTTATTTTTCCTTCATTCTTGTAAGATATTTTTGCTGAATATAGAGTTCTGGGTTGACTGTTTTCTCCCCCCTTTATGCATTTTAAAGATCATTCCACTAATTTCTGGCCTCGATTTTTTTAAAAGATTTTATTTATTTATTCATGAGAGAGACAGAGAGAGGCAGAGACATAGGCTGAGGGAGAAGCAGGCTCCATGCAGGGAGCCCGATATGCGACTCAATCCCAGGACACCGGGACCATGACCTCAGCCAAAGGCAGATGCTCAACTGCTGAGCCACCTACGTTTCCCTGGCCTCCATTGTTTCTGATGAGACGTTAGTGATCATTGAAATCATCATACCCTGTGCATAATTTGCTTTTTTGGTTGTTTTTAGATTTTACCTTTAGTGGTTTTTTTTTTTAAATAAATTAATTTTTTATTGGTGTTCAATTTACCAACAATCCTTTAGTGTTTTGTTTGTAGTAGTTTGCCTTCTTTGTTTATGGGTGTAGTTTTTCTTTGTTTCTGTTTTTTTTTTTTTTTCCCCTAATTGAGAATCTCTGGACTTCTTGAACCTGTAAATGTTAGTCTCTCATCATTGTATTTAGAGAGTTTCCAGCCATTTTTCTTCACATATTCTTACTATCATTTTACCTCTCTTCTTGGACTCCATTTACATATATGTTAGGTGTACTGATGTTATCCCATAGATCTCTGAGGGGCCTGTTCATTTTTTTTTCCAATTTAGTTGTTTTCTGTTCTTAGTGGATTTGTCTTCATGTACATTTACTTTTTCCTTTATCTTCAGTCTACTGTTAAGCTTATCTAATGACTTTTAAAAATTTCAGAGGTTTTATTTTTATGTTCCAGAATTTGCATTAGTTTTTTTTATGGTTTCTGTTTTTCTGTTAAGATCTTGTAGGCTTTTTATTCATTTTGAGCATATTTTCCAATATATCCTTGACAATAACTATAATAGATGCTTTAAAATCCTTGTGTGTTAATTTCACTATCTGAGTCATCTCAGGTTTGGTCTTTACTGATTGCCTTATCTTTTGAGTGCAGGTCACATTTTCCTATTTCTTCATATGTGTACTGATTTTCTGTTGTTTCCTGGATTCTATGAATGGTATATTTTAGACTTCTCTTGATCCTGTTTGTTTTTGAGAAGAATATATAGATATTTTTCTTTTAGCAGACAGTTAACTTGAGCTTTGACTGTAAAAAAGTCTATTTGCTTAGCCTTCAGTGTGCTGCTTGGATTCTGCCTCATATAAAAATATAGTTCAGGGCCATTCAGAGAATTAGGAAGATTTAATATATATGGAAGAAAGGCTACTCTATTGGCTCTCTTTTCTAGGATTTTCACCCTTACTTTTCAGCTGCTGTGGTCACTCCATGCTTTATCTTCTAGGCCTTACCCACTAAAACTGTAAGTTTTCTGTGTTTTTGTACTCAGTATGTTGACTGGAGTCTATCTTCACTTAGTACCATTCTTTCTCACAAATATTGAGGGACATCTTCAATATCTGCCTGTTTTTTCTCTCGAGTGCTTTCATTTGTCCAGAGTTTATAGTGGTTATTTGTAAAGGCTTTGTGTGGTAGGAGATGTACCTATCTTTTTATTAATCAATAGCAATTTCAGTACTCTGTAATACATGCCATTCTTTCTGGGTAATTGCTTAAACACGATATGTAAATTCCTTTAAATTAACATTTAATCTTCCATTATTCTTACTTACTTGACCCTCACAAAATCCTGGTAATACAGATACTTTTTTTTATACTACTCTTTAGCTGGGAAAACAAGACTTTGGCAAGTTACTTGCCAAAAGATCAGATCTCATATTTTCTGGCCTCAAGTCTAGTTTACTTTCTGTAGAACTATTCTGTCTTTATCTGATGGACAGATTAAGTGACCATCAGCAGCCTAGAGCTGACACAAAGTTATACACGATTTAAAAATTACTATGAAATACCCAAAACATAATTTTTAAAAAGTCTGGCTTAAATAGTTTTTGGCCTTAATTCAGGATGTGACTAAGGTTCTGTTGCTGATAGTTTGGATAATTCAGTTAATAATACATGTAGTGGGAAGTAGCAATTTAATGGAAAAATGGATAGAAAATAATATACATCCATTTAAAAGCTTGAATATTGAATTCTTCACACAAACCTGGATTGAATACTTAGTTTGGTGAACAAACGGTTTACCACTGATTTTATTTTTTATTTTTTTAAAGATTTCATTTATTTATGAGAGACACAGAGAGGGGGAGAGAGAGAGAGAGAGAGAGAGAGAGAGAGACAGGCAGAGGGAGAAGCAGACTCCATGCAGGGAGCCAGATGTGGGACTCGATCCCAGGTCTTTAGGAACAGGCCCTGGGCCGAAGGCAGTGCTAAACTGCTGAGCCACCCAGGCTGCCCTACCACTGATTTTATAGACAAGAAAAAAATAGATCCTGATCAGCAGGCTCTTAAAATGAACTTGTGATATCTAATGAATTTAGATAGCAAGCTCTTAGAATGAACTTTTAATATCTAATGAATTTACTTTTATTCATTTTATCCTGTGGTTTTCTGTATCATTGAGTCATGGCTTTATAGCACTTTAAAATATTCCCAAGTAAATATAAGTTTTTTCTAGGGTGTCCTGTGCGTGCATATAAAAGGCCTTTTGAGGGAGATCCCTGAGTGGCTCAGTGGTTTAATGCCTGCCTTGGGCTCAGGGCGTGATCCTGGAGCCCCGGGATCGAGTCCCATGTCAGGCTCCCTGCATGGAGCCTGCTTCTCCCTCTGCCTGTGTCTCTGCCTCTCTCTCTCTCTCTCTCTCTCTCTCTCATAAATAAAATCTTTAAGGAAAAAAAAGGCCTTTTGAAGTTCAGAAAAAGCATAGGAATAATTATGAGTAATACTCATAAAAGAACATTCACATATACTGTATTAAGGTTCTTCAGGGAAAGAACCAATAGATTATATCTCTATCTATATCATTTTACCTCTCTTCTTAGACTCCAAGAAGATATAGATATAGATTCATAAAATTATGAACAATACTTAGAACACTCACATATACTGTGTTAAAGTTCTTCAGAGGAAAAAACCAGCAGAACAATAGAATAGGATAACTGTAAGAGGAGATTTATTACAAGAATTGGCTCACATGGTTGGTTATGAGGGTTGAAAAGGCCCATGATCTGCTTTCTGCAAACTGGATAACCATGAAAGTCAGTGGTGTAATTCAGTCCAAGTCTGACGGTTGAGAATTTTGGGGCTAATGGTGTAATTACTCATCTGAATCTGAAAGTATAAAGCCAGAGGTGCCAATGTCTGAGGGCAGGAAAAGATGGATGTCTTAGCTTAAGTAGAGAAAGAGCAAATTTGCCCTCTCTGCCATTTTATTCTATTTAGGCCCAATAGATTGGATGATACCCATGTTAGGGAGGGCATTTGCCTTACTCGTTCACCAATTCAAATGTTAATCTCTTCAAGAAACGTCCTTACAGACACATCAAGAAATAATGTTTTAATAGCTATCTGGACATTCCTTAGTCCAGTCAAGTTAACATGCAAAATTAACCATCACATACGTACCTTTCTGCATTCACATTTACTTCAAATATGAATAAAATGCTTCCCTTAAACTAGTGGTTCTCAAAGTTCCTGTGCATCTAGAATCACCTGGAGGATACATTAAAATGGATTGCTAGGCACCATCCACAGAGTTTCTTTTTTACTAGATCTTAGGTGGGGCTTGAAATTTTTATGACTAAGAAGTTTCCAGATGTTGCTGATGGTGTTTAGTCAGGCTATAGGCTTTGAGATCCCTTGCTGACTTTCAAAGGCAAGTAATGCTGTTAATAAATAGTTTAAAAGTAGCCACTAGAGGGCAATGGAACCACGGACAAATTGGATGGGCTACTGGTTTATCAACTACAGTATTTGTACAAGCCATGAGAATACCAAAGCCAAACATTAATTTCCTGTACAATATCTTGAGGCTCATTCTCAATCGTAATATAAATCAAAGCTTGTCCTTGTGATTGCGGGAGTCAGAGGTGTATAATGCGACTCTAACTGTGGATGAAACCCATTTCTTGATCACAATAAATTAAAAGTTAAACTTTTCTCAGTGGACATTTGCACATATACCTAGTAGTCTTTGAGGTTAACAGGAACCATTTGTGGTTTCCCAAAGTGACTACATTTTGATAATAGGTTTAGTTTGTTACGGAGAGAATTCTATTCTTAAGTGTTATTTATTGTTCTAAGACACACCTTTTATTTTATGAAAGTGAGACCTAAGTACCTTTTAAGAATATGAGCTTAGTAGATTAAGTTTATACTAAACATCAATTTATAGAACATAAAGATCCACATGGTGTAGGGAGTTTGTAATTTTTTTCTCCTAGATTATTTTGCTTTGATGGTAGACCAGGATTAGAGAAAAATCAAAAGATGTAGTTTGCAGAGTTGTTATATTTTGTTAGCCTGACCTAGCACAGAATTTGAAAATTGCCTTTACTGTGGCTGCTATTACTTTTAAAAAATTAATTCTGATAGGTAATAGCTGTAGAGTCATAGATCTCTTTCTGAGTAGGCCTATTTCTTGGCTTTACCAGCAATTGTTTTCATTGTGTTGCAGAAATTTTGATTTGAAAGCCCAAAGACCTGAGTTTGATTCCCTGCCGTAACACTTATTACCTGTGTGACCACGATGAATCATTTAGTCGAGGTCTGTTTCTGTATATGTAGAATGAGAATTATGCAATGACAACTGTCTTCCTGGGCTATTGTGAAAAATCAGTGAAATACCATATATGTTAGTGTTTTATAGATTGTGACCGTTGCTGAAATTTTCTGTTTTTGACGTTCTTCTACCAGTATGCAGTATTTTGAACTTGATTTTGAGGTCATTATACCTTTGTAAAATTGCTTCCGCATGTATAAAATAGGAATACTTACATAAAAAACCTGGTATTATATCACAAAGAAGTTTAACCTTTTTGCATATAACATCTTAGTTTTTCGTTATTTTTTTCTTGCGTGTACTGTTCCTGATATGTAGATAATATAGTCTATAGAAACTGCTAAATACCAAACTAGTTATTAATGAGATTGGGATTAAGGCTTAATTTGCAAATCACTTTCTGGCTTTTGGAAATATGAATGAATATGTGCATGTAGTGTGTATATATGTACATGTATTTTTTTTTTTAATGGGAGAAGGAGTCAGTGGTCTTTATTGGAAAGAAGAAACTTTAAAGCACAGTTTGAGTAAGTTAGTGCAAATGTTCAGTTGGCTAACTGGCAGGGCATCAGCTTGTAATGGGTTCCGCAGCTAGGGCATTGCTAGGTCTCACTTTTGTGCAGCCACGACCAGGTGATGGCACTGTCTCCTCTTCACAGAAGCTGCCCACTATTGCTTTTGGTGATAGATGGGACTAAATTAGGGACTTCCTTGGTGCCTGAAACTGCCTTCGGGACTACCATATTATATGGGTCTAGTCCCTTCTGTGCAGCCATTGTGACCTTTCTCTCCAGCCCATTCACCTACTCGTCATCAGTAGGAACACCACCTCCAGATGCCATAGGGTGCACCACAGGGACTGCATTGGGACCACTGGCCCTGAGGGCCCCTGTGGCCAGCACTCCAACTCTACAAAGTAACCTTGAAGCCATCATGCCTATCACAGTGCATTTATATGAATGGCAAGACTTTATTAAATAATTGTTGTTAAGTATGATTTCTCTTATTTTTTTCTGGGCCACAGAATCTCTTAGCTATAGTTGCTTTAAGATTAAACACTAGTTTTACTTATAGTTTTTGTTTCTTGTTTAGTAGTATATCTTGCCAAGTAGACTATAAGCTTACATAGGTCAGGGATTCTATTTCTGTGACCCTCAGAGAATTTGCATAGTGTTTCCAATAGCAGCATAGTATGTTACTTTTTCTGATTCCCTGGAAAAATGAATAGAATATATTTCCTTCCGCAGAGTACTAGGAAAATCACCTGATTCCTTTTGGAAGCAGTGAATCAATCTGTCAGGGTTTACTTCTGAGGGTTGTCTATGTGTTCAGCACTGTGCTTGGTAAATACCTATTGCTTAATTGATTGATCACCTCCAGAGAGTGATTTGTGTTTTTGTAGTAGTCTATGGATGAAAAGTGCTTTTCAAAAAATTGTGGATAAAATAACTTGTTTGCATTTTCCAAGGATATAAAGATTATTGTGATAGTCTGTCTTTTGAAAAAAAAAATAGCTTTATGTAGGGATAATTCACATATAACTAACCTATTAAAGTATATAAAGTTCAGTGTTTTTTTAGTGTATTCACAGACATGTTCAACCGTCACCACAATCAGTTTTAGAACATTTCCTCACTTCAAAAAGATACCCTATACCTTTATATATCAATCCTGTGATGGTTAGTTTGTGTGAAGACTTGGCTGGGTCACAGGGCCCAGAAATGTAGTGAAACACAATTATGGATGTTTCTATGAAGATGTTTTTGGATGAGATTAATATTTAAATATATGGACTTTGAGTAAAGTAGATAGTCCTCTATAACATGCGTGGGCCTTATCCAATCAGTTTCAAGGCCTGAATACAACAAAACACTGATTTCCTCTAAGCAGGGGGGGACTTCTGGTCTTCAGCTTTGAACTACATCATCGGTTTATCCTGGATCTTCAGCCTGTTAGCCACAGCGCAGATTTTGGACTCAACAGCCTCCACAATTGCATGAGTCAATTTCTTTTCTTTTCTTTTTTTCTCTTTTCTTTCTTTTTTTCCTTTCTTCCTTCCTTTTTTAAGAAAATATTTTATTTATTTAATTTATTTTTTAAAGATTTTATTTATTCACTCAAGAGAGACACACAGAGAGAAATAGCGACACAGCAGAGGGAGAAGCAGTCTCCTTGTGGGGAGCTCAATGTGGGACTCTATCCTAGGATCCTGGGATCACAACCCAAGCTTAAGGTGGACACTCGACCGACCACTGAGCCACTCAGGCGTCTCTGCATGAGTCAATTTCTTAAAACAAATCTCTTTATATATACACATATTCTATTCTATTGATTTTGTTTCTCTGGAGTACACTAATACAACCGTCCACTCCCATCTTCTCTTGTATTGCTCTCAGCCCTAGGCAACCACTAATCTACTTTCTGTCTATAGATTTCCCTATTCTGGATATTTATATATGAGTGGAATTATATTATCTGGCCTTTTGTGACTGTCTTCTTTCACTTAATATTGTTTTCAAAGTTTTTTTGTTGCATATATTAGTACTTCATTTATTTTATTGCAGAATAATATTCCATTGTATGAATATATCATATTTTATCTGGCTGTTCATTAATGAGCATTTGTGTTGTTTCTACTATTTGGCTAGTATAAATAATGCTGTTGTAAATAGTTTTACAGGTTCCTGTGTAGATAGATGTTTTCATTTCCCTTGAATATCTACCTACAGATGGAATTGCTGGGTCCTATGGTAATCCTATGTTTAATTGTTTGAAGAACTGCCATTCTTCACCAAAGTGGTTGTACTGTTTTATATTCCTATCAGTAGTGTTTAGGGTTCCAATTTTCATCTTCACCAACACTTATTGTCAGAGTTTTAGATTCTAGCCACCTAGTGGGTAAGAAATGGTACCTTATGGTTTTGATTTGTATTTCCCTGATGACTAATGATGTCAGTCATCTTTTCATAAACTTGTTATTGGCCATTTGTATATATTTTTTGAGAAATGTCTATTCAGAACCTTTGCTCATTTTTTTAGTTGGATTATTTGTCTTTTTTGTTACTGACTTGTGAGTGTTCTTTATACATTCTAAATTCAAATCTCTTATCAAATATATGATTTACAAATATATGTTCCCATTATATGGGTTGTTTTTCTCACTTTCTTGATGATGTCCTTTGAAGCAAAAAAGTTTTATTTTGATGAAGCATAATTTATCAATTTTTCTTTTGCTATTCATATTTCAGACATATCTAAAAATATTTTGCCAAATCCAAGATCATGAATATTTGTCCATATGTTTTCTCCCAAGAGTTTCATAGTTTTTTTCTTACATTTAGGTCTTTAACCCATTTTGAATTAATTTTTGTGAATGGTGGGAAGAATTAAACTTCATTCTTTTGCATACGGCTGTTCAATTGTCTCAGCATTATTTGTTGAAAAGACTGTTCTTTCCCCATTGACTTGTCTTGGCATTCTTGTTAAAAATCAGCTGGCCACAGAGGTATGGGGTTATTTCTGGACTGTCAATTCTATTCTATTGGTCTATATGTCTAGCCTTGTGCCAGGACCACACTGTGGTGATTATGGTTGCTTTGTAGTAAACTGAAATTGGGAATAAGTTTTGAAATTGGGATGTGTGAGTCCTTTTAGCTTTTTCTTCTTTTTCAGGATTGATTTGACTATTCTGGGTCCTTAGCAATTTCATATAAATTTTACAATCAAGTTGTTAATTTATACAAAGAAATTGGCTGGGATTCTGATACGAATTGTGTTGACTCTATGAATTAGTTTGGGGCGTAATAGTACCTTAACAGTGTTAAGTCTTTCAGTGCATGAAATGTAGGATATTTTCCCATTTATTTAGATCTTTAATTTCTTTCAATAAGTTTTATAGCTAAATTTTACGCTGCTTTTGTTAAATTTATTCCTAAGTATTTTATTCTTCTTGATGCTATTGTGAATAAAATTGTTTTGATTTCATTTTCATATTGTATAGAAATATAATTGATTTTTGTGTATTGACCTTGTATCCTGTAAACTTGTTAAACTCATTTATTAGTTCTAATAGTTTTTAGTGGTACCTTAGGATTTTCTATATATAAGGGCAAATCACATGCAAGTAGAGATGGTTTTCCTCATTCCCTTTCAATTTGGATGTCTTTTATTTCTTTTTCATATTTAATCCCCTTGGCTATAACTTGCAGTACAATGTTGAATTAAAAGAACTCATGAGAACAGACATCTTTGTCTTGTTCCTCATCTTAGGGGGAAAACTTTCAGTCTTACCATAAATTATGTTAGCTGTGGGTTTTTTGTAGATGCTCTTTATCAAGCTGAAGAAATCCCCTTCTTTTTTTTTAAGATTTTATTTATTTATTCATGAAAGACAGAGAGAGAGACAAACAGACAGAGACACAGACACAAGTAGAGGGAGAAGCAGGCTCCATGCAGGGAGCCTGACGTGGGACTCGATCCCGGGTCTCCAGGATCCAGCCCTGGGCTGAAGGCAGTGTTAAACTGCTGAGCCACCCGGGCTGCCCTGAAGAAATCTCCTTCTATGCCCGGTTTGTTCAATGTTTTTGTTTTTGTTTTTGTTTTTATCAAATCCATCGTGATGGATTTTTTCAAATTCTTTTGATATGGTTTTATGATTGAGATGATTATTGATGCTTGTTTTTGTTCTATTGATGTATTACATTGATTTTCAGATGCTAAACCAATCTTGAATTTCTTAGATAAATCCATTCATGGATCTTTCCTTTCTTCTTTCCTGGTACTGTCTTTATCTGTATATTGTTGTGCTTAATGGCGTCTCACATTTCTTTTAGGTTGTTTTTTTCCTTCATTTTTTCTTCTTTGTTTTTTGTTTTACATAATCTCCATCAATCTATCTTCAAGTCTACCAATTCTCTCTTCTGCTAGTTCAAATCTACTGTTGATATCCTTCTAGTAAATTTTTTATTTTGGTTACTGCATTTCTTAACTCCAGAATTTCCATTTTATTTATTTATTTATTTATTTATTTATTTATTTATTTATTTATTTATTTTTATTTATGATAGTCACAGAGAGAGAGAGAGAGGCAGAGACATAGGCAGAGGGAGAAGCAGGCTCCATGCACCGGGAGCCCGATGTGGGATTCGATCCAGGGTCTCCAGGATTGCGCCCTGGGCCAAAGGCAGGCGCCAAACCGCTGCGCCACCCAGGGATCCTGATTCTTTTTAAAATAATTTATGTCTCTTTTGATATTCTCTATTTGATACAACACTGTCAATATACCTTCCTTTACTTCTTTAAACATGATTTTCTTTATTTCTGTGAACATATTTCTAATAGCTGCCTTGAAATATTTTTCTGTTAAATCACACCTCTAGTTGCTCTCACAGAAAGTTTATGTTGCCTGCTTTTATTCTTTCTGGAGTATGGGTCATACTTTTCTGTCTCTTAGCATGCTTCTTAATTTTTATTGGTATTATTGACATGGTAATTTTTTATGGACAATTTACATAATATATTTTAGTAACTCTGGCACTGGTCCCCTCATTCTGGGGCTTATTATTGTTATTTGCTTGTTTATTTGTTTAGTGATTGGCTGGATCATTTTAGTGAAATCTGTTCCCTGCTTCCTCCACTCTCGTCCCACTCACCAAAGTTAAGAATCTTGATGTTGCTCCTCAGGACGACACTGCTTTTAGGTGTGCCCACAGTCACTTTGGGATGATGGTAGCAGTGGTAGGGCCCTTTTCCACTCTTTCTCTGACCATACTCAGCTATTAAGACTCCAGTAATTGCTGCCTGGTTGCTAGGTTTTTTACAAAAATGTCCCAGAGCATAAATTCCTCTACAAATGAATCCAATCAAACTGTGGCTCTTTGGACAGAATAGTTTTTGAGGTCAGTGTGATATTTGTTCTGATCCCAGGAGGGCTTCTCCCAGCTGTCTTATTCCTCAGTTCTCTAAACTACTAACCAGCCCACAGTCGAGGCCTTTTCTTCATTACATATACAAATCTCCTTCCAATTGCCTTTTACCACAGCCTCTACAATTCTTGAGAGTGCTCTTAGGTTAAACTTCTCCAAGCTCTGTTGCAAATGAAGTCAGTTCTTTGTGGAGAGATCAGGAGCTATCTGCTTTATGGCTGCTTCTCCCTTTGGCAAAATATCTGGGCCAGGACTCTAGAGCAGGGAGTGAGAACAATGGCAAGCTTCTCTATTGGTGACACCTCACTGTAGGAGCCTTAGTTCTACAACTGGGAGTTGTGTGAAAGAACAGAGCTTCCTACTCTTACCACACTTTCCTGGGACTCATCTCTAGCAATAGGCAGCTGGGGGCAACATGAGAAACATTGAAATCTTGCTAAGCTTCCAAGAAGAAAGCCCTCCCTCTGGGAGAGAACTGGGAAAGAGGGAGCTACATGTTCTTAGCTGCAGCAGTCTTGAGTGGAGTGTCTGTCTTACTGTGCTGGGTGTGGGGTGGAAGAAATGGTCTTGATTGAAATAACACAGACTCTCACTTATAGGAAATTTCTTAGGTTTTGTTGAATAGATGTTTCTTCATTTGCTATTTACACACAGGACTGTCTCCGGAAGCTTTAATAGCTTGCTTTTTAATAATTCTCTCCAGTTTGGGAGTGAGTCAGTGGAGCTCTTTGTGCTGTTACGCCACCTTCATAGCAGTCTGTTGCTCTTGACAACTGTCCACTAACCTGACATTATGAAGATTCTTTCAACTCAAGCCAATAATAAAGTCTCTTAATTCATTATGGGAATTCAGTGCCATTTAGGCACCTATTTAAGTAAAACTCTTCTTTATATGAAGCTGTCCAAATAATTTCAAATCAAGGATGCTTGGAGACCCAGATCCCAGTTCAGTTCTTTCTAAACACTTTTCCTATGATACAATAGTAACATTTTTGTCTCTTGCAAATAACAGTTGTATTTAGACATTGACCTTTTTAAGTTGGTCTTGGTGACATGGATTCTTGGGTTTAAGGTTCAAGTAGCTTAACATTTTAAGTTGTCACTCACCCTCTTGTTTATATTATCAGCAATAGTCAAGCCAGTAGGCTTGGACAGTGCAGTTAGAGAGTAAAATAGAGTTCTGCATTTGTGGCCTTACTCAATTGATACTTTATGTGGAGTTGTCTGGCTGGTCTAGAGGCAAATCTCTGATGTGTTGGCTTACATTACTTGCAATTGGGATAGCAGAGATACTTCATTTTGCTAAGTAGTGATATATAAACAAAAAAAGCAGAAGCTCTTTTTAAGCATATTGTATGGGAAAGCATAAAAATTCTATTTCCATCCCAGAAAATATTCAAATGTCTTTTATTATATGTATCATTCTATAAAGGGAGAAATACTTTACCTATATAAAAGCGAAACTGAGTAATTAACAGTCAAGGCAAGATTTAAAGTGATTAGAGATGATTATAACAAATTTGCAATATTAAGAGACAATTCTTAGGTTGTATTTTATTTATCATGCTAAATAAACACTTATCTGATTTTTCTGCATCTTTCACTAGGTTTACACAATATAATGTCAAGAAAATGCCTTACTCTTGGTTATAACATACAAATGTGTGCTTTTATTATATACCTCATTTCCCTCCCTGTTCATGGTTCGTACATTTGGTCTATACAGGGAGTTTGAGAAGTCTTTAGAGTTAGAAGTCTTTCCAGTTTTCAGTTGAAATGAGTTTGTGATTTTGCCAGATTTGTCTTGCCAACTGTTTTCTTTTTGACAATGAAGAACTCAGGTCCATGCACTATATAGCTGAACTGTGCTATATTGGCCCAGACATACTAGGCCTTATTAATAGGACTCACTTCTTCAGGAAATAACAGGTATTTAAAAGGAGTATGGAAGACAAGGAAGAGAAGGAAAAGAAGGAAAAAAGAACAATTCTAAGGAGATAGTTCAGACATGGGATATATGCAGCTCAATTTTTCCTGTTTTATAGTAAAGGATTTTGAAAATCAGCTGTCTGACAGATCATGTATCATGCTTGATCTTGTCATTTTATTTATTCATTTATGAGAGAAAGAGAGGTGGAGAGGGACAGAGGGAGAGAGAATCTTAAGCAGGCTCCATGCCCCCATGCCCAGGAGCCCAATGTGAGGCTTGGTCTTACAACCCTGAGATCATGACCTGAGCCCAAATCAAGAGTCAGATCCTTGACTGACTGAGCTACACAGGCACCCTTTGACCTTGTCATTTTAATCTAGCAGTAAATAGAAAACAAATGTGTTTCTTCTCCTTTAAGGAATGGTCAAGACATCTTATGAAAGCATTTTCAATAAATTAAAGATACTAAGCTATTTTTTCCTCTCTTTTGACTACTGTCATTGTGTAGGAGAAGTACAGCATTCCATGGAGTTTTAATTACCTTGTTGGTATGCACCATGACATCTGGTGGCATTGGTGAGCTCACCTGATGGACCACAAAGAACCCTGATTTATGAACCCATAATTGGGTTTCCAATAAACATTTGTCAAAATAATGTATTAGTTCAAACCAAAGCCTTCTTTATTTATTCATATAAAAGAGCACTTAACTTTCAACAAAGAATTGCCTATCATCAAAAACACTCTATAAATGAATCAAATTTATGAAGACACAGTTCTAGAGGGTGACCTCTCACAGACTACAGCTTATTTTAACTCTTTAGAGGACTTAGTGTCCTAGTTTGCTTGCTTTCACCATATTCTTTCATATTTTTACTTTCAAATAATGTATATTTTAATATACACTTGTTAAGGTATTTATACAGAATGAATATAGTGACTTTTAAAAATATTTATTCAATTGTGAAACTAGCATATCTGTAGCAGGTATCATTCTATAGTTATTTCAAATTTTGTTACAACAACATATTTTTATCTGTTCTTACTCAGTGTACTTCTTAGTAAGAAAAAATGTATACTGCTCTCAAACTAGTTTGTAAATTTCATTTCTGATGAAATTATTAGTGATCTTTAATTTAAATATTTTAGCTGTTTTACCTGTTTACTCAATAGATTAGTCTGTTTCTGTTAGAAATTCACATTAATAACTAAGATGTATAATTTCTACAGTATGTATCCCTTGAAGATTTCACTTTGTACATTGTTAGAAAGCACCTTATGGAGTATTATTTTAATGTTTAATAGTTATTATCTTCTTTTGTTATTATAGTATAATATATATAACATGAAATACACCATTTTAACCAGTTTTTTTAAAAAGTTTTTAATTCCAGTTAGTTAACATACAGTGTTATATTAGTTTCAGATATAGAATATAGTGATTCAACAATTCCGTATATCACCCAGTGCTCGTCACCTATTTCCCCCATCCCCCTACCCATTGCTCGTCTGGTAACCATTAGTTTGTACTCTGGAGTTAAGAGTGTTTGTTGATTTGCCTCTCTCTCTTTTCTGTTTTTCCTCTACTTGTTTATTTTGTTTCTTAAATTCCACATATGACTAAGATCATATGTGTTTGTCTTTCTCTGACTTATTTTGCTTAGCACTATACTCCCTAGCTCCATCCATGTCATTGCAAGTAGCAAGATTTCATTCTTTTTATGATTAAATAATATTTTATATATATCTACCACATCTTCCTTATTCATATGTTGATAGACATATGGGCTGCTTCTATAATTTGGCTATTGTAAATAATACTGCAATAAGCATAAGGATGCATGTATCCCTTTGAATTAGTGTTTTTGTAAGTTTCAGGCAAAGACCCAGTAATGTGATTAGTGGATCAGAGGGTAGTTCTATTATTATCTATTTTTTTTAAATATTTTATTTATTTATTCATGAGAGACACAGGCGGGGCGGGGAGCGAGGCAGAGACATAGGCAGAGGCAGAAGCAGGCTCCATGCAGAGAGCCTGATGTGGGACTCTACGCCAGGTCTTTAGGATCAGGCCCTGGACTGAAGGTGGCGCCAAACTGCTGAGCCACCCGGGCTTCCCCTATTTTTATCTTTTTGAGGAATCTCCATACTGTTTTCCACAGTGACTGTACCAGTTTGCATTCCCACCAGCAGTGCAAGAGAGTCCCTTTGCTCTACATTCTCACCAGCACTTGTTTCTTCTGGCTTTGATTTTAGCTATTCTGACAGGTGTGAGGTGATATCTCATTGTGGTTTTGATTTGTGTTTCACTGATGATGTGTAAATGTTGAACATCTTTTCTTGTGTCTGTTGGGCATTTGTCTTTGGAGAAATGTCTGTCCATGTCTTCTGCCCATTTTTAATGGATTATTTGTTTTTTGGGTATTGAATTGTATCTGTTCTTTATATACTTTAGATACTAAATATTGGGTACGTCATTTGCAAATATTTTCTCCATTTAGTAGGTTGCCTTTGGGTTTTGTTGTTTCCTTCACTGTGAAGAAGCTTTTTTATTTTGATGTAGTTTATTTTTGCTTTTATTTCCCTTGCCTCAGGAGACATAGCTAGAGAAATGTTGCTTTAGCTGGTGTCAGAGAAATTACTGCCTGTGCTCTCTTCTAGGATTTTTATGGTTTCAGGTCTTACAATAATGTCTTTAATCCATTTTCTTATGTGTATGGTGTAAGAAAGTGGTCTGGTTTCATTCTTTGGCTTGTAACTGTCTAGCTTTCCCAGCACCATTTGTTGAAGAAACTTTTTCCCATTGCATATTCTTTCCTCCTTTGTTGAAGATTAATTGGTCATATAATTGCAGGTTTATTTATGGATTTTCTATTGTATTCTATTGATTTGTGTGCCTTTGTGCTGTACCATACTGTTTTGATTACTACAGGTTTCTAGTATATCTTGGACTCTGGTATTGTGATACTTCTAGTTTTATTCTTCTTTTTTCAAGACTACTTTGGCTATTTGGGGTATTTTGTGGTTCCATACAAATTTTAAGATTGTTGATCTTGTTCTGTGAACTAGAATGCTGTTGGTGTTTTGATAGAGATTGCATTAAATCTGTAGCTTGCTTTGAGTAGTTTAGATATTTTAACAATATTGGTTCTTCCAATCCATTAGCACGTCTTTCCATTTCTTTGAGTTGTCTTGAATTTCTTTCTTTAATATTTTATAGTTTTCAGAGTACAAGTCTTTCATTTCTTTGGTTAAGTTTATTCCTCAGTATTTTATTCTTTTTGGTGCAACTGTAAATGGGATTGTTTTCTTAATTTCACTTTCTGCTGCTTCATTATTAGTGTATAGGATTTCTGTACACTGATTTTGTATCCTTCAACTTTACTGAATTCATTGGTCAGTTATATAGTGTTTTTGGTGGGGTCTTTAGGGCTTTCTATATACAGTATCATGTTATTTGCAAATAGTAAATGTTTTACTTCTTCCTTAGTGATTTGGATGCCTTTTATTTCTTTTTGTTGTCTAATTGCTGTGGCTAGGACTTTCTTTTTTTTTTTTTAAATTTTTATTTATTTATGATAGTCACAGAGAGAGAGAGAGAGAGAGAGAGAGAGAGAGAGAGGCAGAGACACAGGCAGAGGGAGAAGCAGGCTCCATGCACCGGGAGCCTGACGTGGGATTCGATCCCGGGTCTCCAGGATCGCGCCCTGGGCCAAAGGCAGGCGCGAAACCGCTGCGCCACCCAGGGATCCCTAGGACTTTCCATACTATGTTGAATAAAAGTGGTGAGAGTGGATGGACTTCTTTTATAATCTATGATCAAGTAAGTCAGATCTATGTTTTCACTTATTAAACAGAAACATAAGGGAATTTAGAAAACCCTTTTCTCTCATACAAAGCCTGACTTTTAAGATTGTTTCTTATCCTCATTGACTTGAAAATTCTATTTTTGTGGTGTGATTACTAACTTTTATTTCTCTTTATTTTAATGCTGCAACAATCTTAATCTCCTCACCCCAATTTTCAAGGAAGATAGATAATTTAGGATGCCTGTAGGGTACCTAAAAGAGAAAAGCTTGTTGATATACTTTAAAAAATATGCTTGCTATCTGTAGATCAAGTGACTGTTTTAATCTGGCTTGCATATGACATTAGTCTATAAATGAAGATAAGTTTAGACTACCTCAGAAGAAAATGTGGCCAATGGCTCTTGATAGTAGGCTGGTAGTACCTAAAATGTTCCTTGACTGTGTTCACTAATGGTATCCTGTGTGTAGACTTTCAGAGAACCCACTCACACTTGTCAAGCCCTGTTTCCTGAGATTTGAGTAAAGCAGGTGATCCAATCCTGCTTGAATCTTTTAGGACCTGTCAAAAAGGCAATTTTGAATATCAACAGATTTTTCAAGATCTTTTAAAAAATAAATAAAAATTGGCCTATAAAAAAACCCAAGAAAAATTTCTAAATGGGTTTAAAAAAAATAAAACATGCAAAATAAAAATGTTTTGCTTGCCATGTATAATGTACTATTGAACACTTTTATTTTTATTTTTTTGTTTTTTGTTTTTTTTTGTTTGTTTTTTTTTTGAACACTTTTATAGTTAGAGTTTATTTAAAATGGTCTAGCCAGGTACCTGACTTAAATTATACATGGGAAAATTAATACCATAATACCCTGAGATTGTCTCTATCTTTGTGTAATTAAAGGATGTTTTCTCTATTAGAGTATAAGCAACTTGAGACCAGGACTGTGTCTTAATCACTTTTGTATCTGTAGGTCTAGCATAATAACTGGAACATCGTAAATGCTTTTGCTCTCTGTGCAGATCTTTGCTGATCTCTGAACAAAAGACTTGTGAAAGAGAACACAAGGGAAATGATGTACATCTTTTTTTTAGTGTTTAATGCTTGGAATAATGCCCTATGACAAAGGAACCTGATGATTTGTATTTCAACTTGTGTTGACCCTGAAAGGATTTTGAATGGCCCAGTTAAATAATAGGCAGGAATAGTGGGGAAAAACATATTTCTTGGTAATCTATGTAGTGTACAACACTGTGAAGTGCTTTGGTTATCACAGCCTCCATAAGCTAGCAAGCCAGGAATCCTATAATGTTTATGACACTGATAGGAGTTTTAAAAGGTATGCTGTGTAAAGTTTCATTTGATGGACTGCAAATATTCTGAATTGTGATACCTCCTGGTCATAACATCATCCTGGAATACCATGGCAACTCTTTTTTTTATTCATACAAATATTAAAAAAATAAAAATAAAATCTTGTGAGATGAGCAGAAAAATTAGTCCTTTGATTTCTAATTTATGAACTGAAATGTTTTGCTTTTTAAGACTTGAAAAATCTGGGCAGCCAGGGTGGCTCAGCGGTTTAGCGCCACCTTCAGTCCAGGGCGTGATCCTGGAGACCCGGGATCGAGTACCACGTCATGGACTGCATGGAGCTTGCTTCTCCCTCTGCCTGTGTCTCTGCCTCTCTCTCTCTGTCTCTCGTGAATAAATAAATAAAATCTTAAAAAAGGGAAAAATCTTTCAACTTTTTCCATTTCTAGCCAGGTATCAAAGGTATCAAGTAAAAGGAGATATTTTGGTATGAAACTTTAAAGAATTTTAATGGCAAGTACAAAGAATTATTGGTTCCAGTTGAATAATTGTTTTGAGAACTAGTATTATTTTCTTAATGTTATGTTCATAGGTTTGATAGAAAACTAGCAAATTGTGAAAATACTAAATTATAAGGTTGCTTATGCCTGTAAGGGAAATGCATTTTTTAAAAGGTTTTATTTATTTGAGAGAGAATGCTCATGCTCAGGCAAGCACAGTCTGGGGTGTGGGTGGGAGTTGTGAAGGGCAGAGAGAGAGAGGGAGAAGTATTCCTTGCTCCGTGGGCTGAGGGAGGGAGGAGTCCAAAGTGGGGCTCTTTCCCAGGACCTTGGGATCCTGACCTGACTGGAAGGCAGACACTTAACTGAATGAGCCACCCAGGTGCCCTGAGGGAAACGTATTTTTGTGATAAACCTACTACATAGTAATTACTATAAGAGAGGTCCTGTTACTTTGTAAAAAGCCCCAATATTATGATTACTGAGTGCTCAGAAATGTTCTTTGGTTAAAAACAGATCTAACCAATAGATACGGTGAGGTAAGCAGTTTATAAATGTCTTTGAGGATTTTTAATTTGGGTTGCCCAACTGAACAAGGAGTATTTTTTGGCATGTCTATGGATATAATGGTATGCAGGGCAACAGGGCTTTGGTCTAATTCAGCCAGAGCACATGCGTTAACAAATTGGCTCTGTCCATGATGATTTATGCCTGAAAGAAGTTAACGGAGTGCAATCTACTGGCCGTGGTCATAGAGCAACCAGCTTTTTTTCTTCTTCCCATCAGGCTGATTTTTCGTTTGGCACAGCACTTAACAAATACCACATGCAAAATTGGATGATCCTGATTGTTGTAAAATGGACTCAACTTGTGCACTTTGGGAAAAGGAAGAAATGCTTGGATTAAATGTGTGTTAATCTTTTGGAATGTGTGTGGATCAGACTCTGGGAAGGAGATTGATAGCTTCATGGTGAAATGTTGGCATACCATTTTTAACTTCCATTTGTCAGTTAAAAAGAGGAAGTGTTCAGGATCAAAAACACTGATTTATTTGCTACCTAAGATAATGAATGGACAAAATGAGCATGTCATTGTAATATTTGGAATTAAAGTCCAGCATGAAGTCAAGCTGTTTAGTAGTTCTTAAGCCAGTTGGTTGCAATGGAATCTTCATTTCTTTGTAATGTTTGTAGGTTTAGTAAGAAAACAGAACTTGGCTGTTAGTACAGAGTCATCTTTATGTAGAATAAAAGTATGGAGATTTAAAATCTAGAGCAGTGGTTCACTAGAAATTATTTCATACCCTTCTATTGGCATTTTTCTTCTTTTTAAAAAGATTTTATTTATTCATCACACACACACACACACACACACACACATACACACACACACACAGGCAGAGGGAGGAGAACTCGGTTCCCTGCAGGGAGCCAAATGTGGGACTCGATCCTGGGACACCAGGATCACACTGTGGGCTGAAGGCAGGTGCTCAACTGCTGAACCTCCCAGGTGTCCCATGTTGGCATTCATTTAATAAAACCTTTGTATTTTTCTCTTTGCCCAAAGGATAGATACAAGTCATCTTTAACAGTACATTTCTTTATTGAAGTCATACCTCTAATTTCATGCTTGATTAAAGTTCTCAATTGATTTACCAGCTTTCTAGATTAAAAGTGCCAATAAGACCTTACATTTCTAAGAAAAATAGCATATGAACTATGGGCTAGAATATGCTTCAGTAGAATGCCCAAATATCAGTGGTTTAACAAAGCAAAGATTTAAGTCTCACTCATACTACATGTCCACAAAGGATCTCTGCACAGGTTGACTGAGATTCCGCTTTCACAGATGCTTTCACGATTACATGGGAAAAGTAACATATTATATCATACCCTGGGACTTAAAACTGCCACTTCATATCCATTCACATTTTATTGGCTAAAGCAGGTCAATATTTGCCTATTCCAAAGTTGCAAAGATTTTCTCCTGTATTTCCTTCTAGAAGCTCTATAATTTTTATATTTAAGTCGGTTAGCCATTTTGGGTGGTTTTTCTGTATGGTATAAGTATCAATTTTTTTTTCCATATGGCTTTCCCATTGTTCCAACACAATTTGTTGAAAAGACTGTCCTTTCCCCATTGAATTATCTTAGAACCTGTGTGTGTGTGTGTGTGTGTGTGTGTGTGTGTGTGTGTGTGTAGGTATATCCCCCCACAGCCACTGGTCTATCCTGTTCTATTGCTCTGTATGTCTGTCCTTAGGCTAATACATACTGTTCTGATAACTGTACCTATAAGTATTGAAATAAGTAGTGTAAGTTCTACAGTTTTGTTCTTCAAAATTGTTTTCATTGTTCTAAATCTTTTAATGTTCCATATAGATATTATAACTAACCTGTCAGCCTTTACAAAGAAGCTTGCTGGGATTTTAATTAGGATTGCATCAAATCTTTTTGGATCAATTTAGAAAGGGATGGTTTATATCTTAACCATATTGAGTTTTCCAGTATTTCCTCATCTGTATAGGTCTTTGATTTTTCTCAGCAATATTTTATAATTTCAGTGTACATATTTTATTAAATTTATCCTTAAGTGTTTAATTTTCATACTAATGCAAATGATATTTTCTCTATTTCTCTAATTGTTTGTCCTGGGATATATAAATACAACTGATTTTTAGATATTGATCATATATTCTGTAAACTTGCTAATAACTTCACTTATTAATTCTAGTAGCTTTTTCTTTATAGATTTCTTAGCATTTTTATGTACACAATAATTTCTTTTGTAAATTAAAAGTTTTACTTTTTCCTTTTCAAATTGTATGACTTTCATTTCTTTTCTTGATAATTTCACTAGTAGCACTTCAAGTACAATGTTGAACAGAAGTTGTTAGAGCAGATATCTTTGCCTTATTCCTGATCTTTGGGGGAGAAAATACTGTCTTTATTATTAAGTATAATGTTAGCTACAGGTTTAGTAGATACCCTTTATCAAGTTGAGGAAGTTTCCTTCTAGTCCCAGTTTTCTGAGATTTAAAAATTGTGAATAGGTACTGAAGTTTGCAAAATGCATTTTCTACATTTATAGAGATGCTCAGATTTCTTTTTTCCCTTATATTGTTAATATGGTGAATTACTTTTTTTTCCCACATACTAACTTTGTATTTTTGGGAAAACCCCACTTGGTCATAATGTATTGTACTTTTTATGTATCACTGGATTTAATTTGCTTATATGTAATTAAGATTTCTGCCTCTATGTACATGAAAAATATTAGTCTTACATTTTCTTTTCTTGTAATGTTCTTGCCTCTTATTGTTATCAGGGAAAGAACTGCCTCATAAAATCAGCTGAGGAGAGGTCCCTCCTCCTCTATTTTTTAAGTGATTTCCAAAGAACTGGTTTTATTTCTCTCTTAAATATTTGAAATAATTTATCAGTAAGACACCTGGGCCTGAATTTTACTTGTGAGAAGGGTTTAATTCTAAATCAATTTCTCTAATTGATATGGCAGCTATTCAGAATTTCTATCTCTTCTATAATCAATTTTGGTAATTTGTGTCTTTAAGGAATTTGTTTCATCTAAGTGATTAAAATTTTTTTTGCCTAAATTTCTTTATAGTTGTCTCTTAGTCTCTTTTAAGCATCTGTAGGATCTTCATGATTTTCCTTCTTTTGATCTTAATATTAGTAATTGAGTTTTTTCTTTAAGCTAGAATTTCTTTTCAATTTTATCAGATTTATATTTCATTGTTTTTTCCCTTTGTCTTGTTTTTATGTGTTCCACTATTACTTATTTTCTCCTATTTACTTTATGTTTATTTTATTTTTAAAAAATATTTTATTTATTTATTTGGTAGAGAGAGAGGACAAGCAGTGGGAGAGGCAGACTCCCTGTTGAGCAGGGAGCCCTACATGGGCCTCCATCCCAGGACCCTCGGATCGTGACCTGAGCTGAAGGCAGATGCTTAACTGACTGAGCCACTGGACACCCCTATTTACTTTAGGTTTAATTTGCTTTTCTTTTCCTAGTTCCCTAAAATGGATACTTAGACAATTGATTATTGAAACTTTCTTCTTTTCTAATACAAACATTCAAAGCTATAAGTTTGTCTGTAAACATTGCTTTAGATGACCCAACAAATTTTGACATGTTGTGTTATCATTTTACTTTAGTTGAGAATATTTTCTAAGTTTCCTTGTGATTTTTTCCCCCCAAAATCAAGTTGGTTCCTTGGCCTATGGATTATATAGAAACGTATTGTCAAGTCCCACATATTTTGGAATATTCCAGATATCTTTCTGGAATTGATTTTTATTTTAATTCAGAATATACTTTGTGTATACTTTTATTTCCAAAAGAATTATTGAAACTTGTTTTGTGGCACTGACTTTTTTAAGACTTATTTTGTGTTCAAGAATGGGGTTTTTCTTGGTGAATGTTATATGTGTATGCTTGAAATTTATGGTATTTGCCTGATGATAATCATAATGGAGTACTCTGTAACTGTCAGTTGGGTCAAACTTGATTGATAGCATTGTTTATATCTTCTTTATCCTTACTAATTTTTTCCTATTTCTACTAATTATAGAGACAGGATTGTTGAAATAGCTCTGGACAGTTGCAGACTTCCCTATTTCTTCTTTCAGTTTGTCAGTTTCTGCTTCACATATTTTGAAGCTCTGTTGCTAGGTGCATAGATATTTATGGTTATGTCTTCTTGGTGAACTGATCCCTTTATTATTATCCCTCTTTGTTCCTGGCAACATTCCTATTTTTCTGAAGTCTACTTTGTCTGATATTAATATAGCCAGCTTTCTAATGAATAGTTTTTGCATGGTGCGGTGCATCTTTTCCCCATGTTTTATTTTTGATCTATAGTCTATTTAATGTGAACTTCTGGTAGACAGCATTTAATTGGTTCTTGGTTTTTATTCAGTCTGACAATTATGCATGAAATTTTTTTTGTGTATTTGAGTATAGTTAACACAAAACATTCATTAGTTTCAGGTGCGTAACATAGTGATTTGACAGGTTTAAACATTATGCTATGCTCACCACAAGTGTAGCTACCACCTATCACCATATAAGGCTATTGTAATAACATTGACTATATTCCTTATGCTGTTATTCCTATGACTTACATATATACATGTATCCATACACACCCCACCACCACCGCTACACATCTTCCTTATTATTTTTCTACTGATGGACACATAGGGTTGTTTCCATATCTTGGTTATTGTAAATAATGCTGCAATAAACATAAGGAGGGAGGAGTGCAAATATTTTTTGAATTAGTTTTTGTTTTCTTTGGCTAAATACCCAATAGTGGAATTATTGAATTGTATGATATTTCTATTTTTAAATTTTGGAGGGACCTCTGTGCAATTTTCCACAATTGCTGTACCAGTTTATATTCTCTCCAACAGGGTATGAGGGTTTCTTTTTGTCCAATCATCAACACTGATTTCTTGTCTTTTTGACTTTAGCTGTTCTGACAGGTATAAGGTGATATATCATTGTGGTTTTGATTTGCATTTCCCTGATGATTAGTGATGTTGAGCATCTTTTCATGTGTCTATTGGCCATTTGTATATCTTTTTTGGAAAAATGTCTTCTGCCATTTAAAATTTATTTAAAAAATTTTAAATTTAAATACAATTAGCCAATATATAGTACACATTAGTTTAAGAAGTAATGTTCAGTTATTCATCAGTTGTGTATAACACCCAGTGATCATCATATCTGATGCTCTCCTTAATGCCCATAACTCAATTACTTTATCTCCTCATCCATCTTCCCTCCAGCAACCCTCAGTTTGTTTCCTATAGTAAAGAGTCTCTCATGGTTTTTCTCCCTCTCTGATGACTTCTTCAGTTTTCCCTCCTTTACCCTATGATCCTCTGCACTGTTTCTTATATTCCACCTATGAGTGAAATTATATGATAATTGTCTTTCTCTGTTTGACTTATTCCCTCAGTGTAATACCCTCCAGTTCCATCCATGGTGATGTAAACAGTAAGTATTCATCCTTACCAGTATATTCCATTGTAATATACTGAGTAATATTCCATTGTATATATATACTGCATCTTCTTTGTCCATTCTTCTGTCAATGGACATCTCAGCTCTTTCCACAGTTTGACTATTGTGGACATTACTGCTGTGAACATTGGCGTGCAGGTTCCCCTTCGGATCACTACATTTGTATCTTTGGGGTAAATACCCAGTAATGCAATTGCTGGGTCATAGGGTAGCTCCATTTTTACATTAGATTTTTAATTTATTTATTTATGATAGTCACAGAGAGAGAGAGAGAGAGGCAGAGACACAGGCAGAGGGAGAAGCAGGCTCCATGTACCGGGAGCCCGACGTGGGATTCGATTCTGGGTCTCCAGGTTCGCGCCCTGGGCCAAAGGCAGGTGCCAAACCGCTGCGCCACCCAGGGATCCCGGTAGCTCCATTTTTAACTTCTTGAGGAACCTCCATACCATTTTCCAGGGTGACTGCACCGTCTTGCATTCCCATCAACAGTGTGAGAGGATTCCCCTTTCTCTGCGTTCTTGCCAACATTTGTTATTTCCTGTCTTGTTAATTTTAGCCATTCTGATTAGTATAAGGTGGTATGGAACATATTTATATGTATCAGTTGGCCATTTGTATGTCTTTGGAGAAATGTCTGTTCTTCTGCCCACTTCTTAACTGGATTCTTTGTTTTTTGGGTTTGAATTTCATAGGTTCTTTATAGATCTTTATCTGATGTGCCATTTGCAAATATCTTCTTCCATTCCGTAGTTTGTCTTTTAGTTTTGTTGACTGTTTCCTTTGCTTGTGCTGAGGCTTTTTTTTTTTTTTAAGATTTTAATCTATTCATTCATGATACACAGATAGAGGGTGGGGGCAGAGACAGGCAGAAGGAGAAGCAGGCTTCATGCAGGGAGCCCAATGCGGGACCTGATCCCTGGACCCCAGGATCACGCCCTGGGCCGAAGGCAGGCACCAAACCACTGAGCCACTCAGGGATTCCCACATGCTAAGGCATTTTATCTTGATGAAGTCTCAGTAGTTCATTTTTGCTTTTGTTTCCCTTGCTTTAGAGATGTGTCTAGCAAGAAGTTACTGTGGCCAAGTTTGAAGAGGTTGCTGCCTGTGTTCTCCTCTAGGATTTTGATGGATTCCTGTCTCACATTTAGGTATTTCAACCATTTTGTGTTTACTTTTGTGTATGGTGTAAGAAAAAGGCCAGGTTTCATTCTTCTACATTTGGCTGTCCAATTTTCCCATTGAAGAGTACGCCCATTTTTAAATCAGATTGCTGTTTTGTTGTTGAGTTTTAGAACTTCTTTATTTATTTTGGATATTAACCGCTTATCAGATATATGATTTGTAAATATCTTCTATTCAGTAGGTTGCCTTTTTTGTTTTGTTGATGGTGTCTTTTGCTGTGCAAAAGTTTTCTAGTTTGAGGTAGTCTCAATAGTTTATTTCTGTTTTTGTTGCCCTTGCTTAAGGAGACATATCTAGGAAAATGTTGCCATGACTGTGTTGTGTATATTCTGCTATTGTATTTTTGCTACTCTGCCCTTCAGGCCAGCCTGTGGAGGCTCTTCTTGCCTGCTGTGGGAAACATTTGGTCCCTGGCCTGAATGTGATGAACTTTAAGTAGGTGTGCTCTAGTCTGCTTGTGAAGTGAGATTTGACACCAACTCCACCAGAACTGAGGCCCTGTGGAACTCTGATCAGGAGGTATGTTGTGGGCTGTTTGACTGGGGGAGAGGCCCACTGCATTGGGACAGAGGCAAACTTGACTGAAAAGGGCAGTCTTGCCAGAGCACAGGGTGATGGGGCTTGGTACAGGCAAGTTAGGCAGCCAGTGTCAGCATTGTGCTGCTTCCTACAGATGGCTCTATGTTTATGCTGATGGGGAGAGGGTGGGAAATGGCATTAGCCAACTCCTTTGTTCCTGGAGAGGTATCTCTGTGAACACTGCCTCTCAGGGACATGCTCAGAGAAGAGTAAATAGTCTCCCCACTGTGTGCCACAGGCATTCTTCTGATCACTGTTGCCATGTTATGCACTCCCTGGATTGTTTGCCCACCTTCTCTCAAGGAGAAAGGCTATGCCTTCCAGGCTCTGTGCTAGCCAAGCCTGCCATTCTTTAAAACTCCAGACTTTAAGCCCCACTGGTTGCAAGAACCTACGAAATTCAGGCCTTTTTGTTTTCCTTGTGCATTCCCCTGTGTGCTTTTCTCTCTCTTGTCCTTACCTATGGCCACAGCTCCCTTCCCTCTGTAGCACCTGTGATCCGTTTCTCTCCTAAACCGTGTCTCTGCACTTCCTACCTTCTTCAGTGTGGCCTTTTCTCTCCTTTTAGTTATGGAGTTTGTTCTGTCAGTTTTCAGTTTGACCCTAGAATATTTAGGATGATTTGATAGTTATCTACGTGTGTTGGTGAAACAAAATGAGCCTAAGGTCCTATTACTCCACCACATCTTCCTCTCTTTACCAGAGACTTGATGAAGTACAACTGGTTATTTTATTTTTATTTTTAAAAAATATTTTACTTATTCATTAGAGAGAGAGAGAGAGAGAGATTGAGAGAGAGCACAAGCAGGGGGAGTAGCAGAGGGAGAGGGAGAAGCAGACTCCCCACTGAGCAGGGAGCCCCATGTGGGGCTTGATCCCAGGACTGAGAGACCACAACCTGAGCTGAAGGCAGACACCCAACCATCTGAGCCACCCATATGCCCCTGGTCAGTTTATTTTTTAATGAATTGTCCTTTCTGTTTTATCTTTAAGAAATTTTAGCCTAATCCAGGAATCAGCCAACTATGACCTGTAGTCCAGGTCAGGCCTGCTGATTGTTTTTGTATGATTTATGTGCTATGAATTATTTTAATTGAAATTTTTGGGGTTAACTATAGATTCACATGCAGTTGTAACAAACTGTAGCAAGGTGTTCATGAACACTTTCCTAGTTTCTCCCAATGGTAGGCCTTTTTAAAATTATACAATTTAATATCACAACCAAGATATTGACATTGGCACAGTCCACAAACCTTATGTAGATTTTTCCAGTTTTACTTGTACTCATTTGTGTGGGTAAGAATAGTTTTTACATTTTTAAATAAACTCTGCCCAATATGGAGCTCAGACTCATGACCCTGAGATCAAGAGTTACATACTCTACTGACTGAGCCAGCCAGGGATACTTTTTTCATTTTTAAATGGTTGAAAAAAATCAAAATAATATTTCTTGATGCATGAGTATTATATGAAATTCACATTTTAGCATCCATAGCTTTTATTGGAGCATAGCTACATTCACTTATTTATAGTATAGTCTATGGCAGCTTTTGCCCATTGATAAAATAATGGACTAGTTGTGACCGAGAACATATATAGTAATTGCATTGCCTTCTACTGCTGCTCAGTGGACTATAAATTGCAGTAATACAGTTATAACTTGACAACATTTTGTGCACCATATATTACTGTACAATGACATTGTATTTACTTTTTACTTATCAGGGCATTCCCATCATGTCACAACAAGAAGACAAAAGTGGATTTTGAATATCATACTTATAAGGCACAATGAAATTTAGATTATCTTGTTAACAAACCAGATGTGCAATGACACCACAGCTGTGCTGAAAGAATGCAGTGTACACTGACATTCTCAGACTATCACAATATTCCTAACTCACAGTAAAGAAATAGGAAAAATTAGAAAATTCATTGTGGAATATCTCATCATGGCAAAATTTCCAAAAATAAAAAAATAAAGGCTGCAACCAATGTAAGTTTTTGAGTGGCCAATTTGTTAGCCAAACAAAGACTTCTTTTTTTAAAAAAATATTTTATTTATTTATTCATGAGAGAGAGAAGCAGGCAGGGACACAGGCAGAGGGAGAAGCAGGCTCCATGCGGGACTCCTCAGGACCCTAGGATCACTCCCTGGCTAAAGGCAGGCGCTAAACCACTGAGCCACCCAGGGATGGATCCCCAAACAAATACTTCTTATGGTGAATTAATTAAAATCATGTTTGTAGCAGCTGAAGAAAAAAATGTGTCCAGAGAAAACATTTGTTTAAGATAATTAGTCTTTTGGCAAGAGCGAATTCTCAAAGACTTGAGGACATTAAGAGTAAAATCAGTAGTCAGCAAGAAGGCAAATTATTTCAAGTGGTTTTCATTGGCTCTTGATGAGTTGAAAATGTTACTGGTATATCTCAATCATTTCTTTTTATTCAAAGATTAAATACCAAGTTTGAAGTGATAAAGTATTAGCCCTATGAATATTCTGCATGGAACAGCTACAGGTAATAATATTTTCAAATAAGTTATGAAATGCTAATATAGTACAACCTGAAGGTGGTATCTACTAAAATGTGTTAAAACTGATAGTGGTAAAAATACGGGTGAAGCAGGAAAATTTTGACTGAACAAATTGACAAAGCTTTTGAAAACAAAAGCTGTTTAAAGCCTTTGGTTATTCAGTAGTACTTCACAGGTAATATTTCAGTCTATCATTTGTTATTGAACTGATAGTGTTTAACAGAGGACTTCATTTACTCTTGTGACTTAACCATTATGAGTTTTGTGAATTTTTGTCAGAAACGTAAGTGAAATATCCTAGCTTGCTCTTCTGCATAACAGTTCAATGATTTAGCATTGGTAATGTTTTACTGTGGTTTTTGTTATTATGAATAATACTCCTAGGAACACTCATGCACAAGATTTTGTTTGAGCACCTATTTTCAGTATTTTTTGGGTATATATATATCATGGTGAAATTTCTGAGTATTATGGGTTAAATTGTATCTTCCCAAAAGATATATTGTAGTCCTTACCTTTGGTACCTGTGACATGACCTATTTTCAAAATAGAATCTTAGTCGATATTATCAAATGAAGATGAGGTTATACTGGTTTAAGGTGGATTTTAATCCAATAATTATAAGAGGGAGATTTGGATAGAGAGACAGACATGCACAGGAGGAGGCAGCCATGTGAATACAGAAGCACAATTTGAAGTGATGCAGCTCCAAGCCAAGGAAGCTAGGGATTGCTGGCAACCACGAGAAGCTAGAAGAGACAGGAAGGATCCTTTCCTAGAATCTTCAGAGGGAGCATGGTCTGAAATCACACAATGTTTTGAATTTCTAGCCTTCATATCTGTAAAAGAATAAATTTCTACTGTTTTAAGTCATCTAGTTTAGGGTAATTTGTTATGGAAGCCCTAGGAACCTAATACACTGGGTCATATGACCATTCTATGTTAAACTTTTTTAGAAATATCAAACTGATACAATAGCAGCTGCCATTTTACAATTCCATCAGCAATTTTTAGGGTTTCAGTTTCTCCATGTCCTCAATGACAAATGTTTTCTTTTTCTATATTTACAGCCATTCGGGCAGCCCCGGTGGTGCAGCGGTTTAGTGCCACCTGCAGCCCAGGGCGTGATCCTGGAGACCCTGGATCGAGTCCCGCGTCGGGCTCTCTGCATGGAGCCTGCTTCTCCCTCTGCCTGTGTCTCTGCCTCTCTCTCTCTGCATCTCTATGAATAAATAAATAAATAAATAAATAAATAAATAAATAAATAAATCTTTAAAAAAATTTACAGCCATTCTAGTGGGTGCAAAGTACGGTCTCATTGTGGTTTTGATTTGTATTTCCTTAATAAGCAATGATGCTCAGCGTCTTTTCATGTATTTTTTTGGTCACTTGTGTATCTTTGAAAAAAAATCTATTGAAAAAATTTGCCCATTTAAAAAATTGGGTTATTTATTTATTTTTTTTTGTTGAGGTAAATATTCTTTATATATGCTGAATATTAGGTCCTTATCAGATATATGACTTATAATATTTTCTTTATTCTATGGATTTTCTCTTTCTTGATAGTGTCTTTGATGCACACCTGTTTTTAATTTTGATGAATTCAGTGTAACACGTTATTCTTTGATTGCTTGTATTTTTGGTGTTATAGCTAAGAAACCATGCTACCCAAGGCCATGAAACCTTAAACCTATGTTTTCTTTTTTTTTATTTTTTAAGATTTTATTTATTCATGAGACATACACACACACACAGAGGCAGAGACACAGGTAGAGTTAGAAGCAGGCTCCATGCTGAGAGCCTGATGTGGGACTTGATCCTGGGTCTCCAGTATCACACCCTGGGCTGAAGGTGGTGCTAAACCACTTAGCCACCAGGCTGCCCCCTATGTTTTGTTTTAAGAGTTTTATAGTTGCAGCTCTTACATTTAGGCCTTTGATCCATTTTTAATTAATTTTTGTATATAGTATAAGGTATGGGATCAAAATAATTTTTTTGCATGTTGATATTCACTTGTCCTAGCATCATTTGCTGAAAAGATTATTCTTTCTCCATTGAATAATCTTGGTATCTCTATCTAAAGCCAATTGACCATAGATGTATGTGTTTAGTTCTGGAATCTCAAATCTATTCCTTTGATCTATATATCTGTCTTTATGCCAGTATGACACTGTCTCGATTACTGTTGCTTTGTAGTAGAATTTGAAATCAGAAGGTGTGAATCTCCCAACTTTGCTCCTCTTTTTTCAAGACTGTTTTGTCTTTTCTGGGTCCTTCGTAATTCTATATGAATTTTAGGATCAGCTCTATATTTCCGTAAAAAGAAAAGGCAGTTGGAATTTTAAAAGGGATTATGTTGAATCTCTGGATCAATTTGGGAAGTATTACTACTTTAACAATATTAAATGCTCCAATCATTGAATATAGGATGTCTGTCCACCACTTATTTGCGTCTTTAATTTCTTTCAATGAAATTTTGTAATTTTCAGGGTACAATTTTTATACTTCTGTTATATTATACCTAAATATTTTTTGATGCTTTTGTAAATGTATTTGTTTTCTTCATTTTCAGACTGTTCATTGACAGCATATAACTGATTTTTGTTTATTGATCTTGTATCCTGAAACTTTGCTAACCTCACTTATTAGTTCTAATAGATTTTTTCTTTTCCTTTATTTATTGAGGTAAAATTGTATATATAACATTATGTTTCAGATGCACATTATAATTTGACACCTGTATACACTACAAAGTGATCACCACTAAAATTCTAGTTATCATCTATCACTATACAATTGACCTTCACTCATTTCACAGACTCTTCACCACACCCCCCAACTTTGGTAATCCACATTCTATTATTTGTATCTATGAGTTTAATTTTTTTATCTCTTTTTTTTTTTTTTTTTTAGATTTCACATAAGAGTGAAATCATGCTGTCTTTTTCCATCTGACTTATTTCAGTTAGAATAACAACTTCAAGGTCCATCCATTTTGCCACAAGTGATTTTCTTTTCTTTTTTTTTTTTTTTTGGCTGAGAAATATTCCATTCTATATTCCACATCTTCTTTTTCCCTTCATTTATTGATGGACATTTAGGTTGTTTCCATTTCTTGGCTATTGCAAATAATGCTGCAATGAATATAAGGGTATATATATCTTTTTGAATTAGCATTTTTTAAATTGTTTGGATAAATGCCCAGAAGTGCAAGAATTAGATCATATGGTAGTTCTAGCCTTAATTTTTTTGAGGAATCTACATACTGTTTTTCATAGTGAGTATACCAATTTACATTCCCATCAACCATGTACAATGGTTCCCTTTTCTCTACGTCCTCTCCAACCCTTATGATTTCTTGTCTTTTTGATAGCAGCCATTCTAACTGGTGTGAGGTGATGGCTTAGTGTGGTTTTGATTTGCACTTTCCTAATAATTAGTGATGTTGAAGATCTTGTCATGTGTCTATTAACTATCTGTATGTCTTCTCTGGAAAAATATCTATTTAGCTTCTCTGCCCATTTTTAATCAGTTGTTGTTATTGAGCTGTATGAGTTCTTTATATATTTTGGATATTAATCCCTTGTCAGGTATATGAATTGGAAAAATCACCATTCAGTAGTTTGTTTTTTGGTTAAAATAATGGTTTCTTTTGTGTATAGAAGGTTTTCAGTTTGATGTAATTCCATTTGTTTATTTTTGCTGGCCTTTGGAATCAGATTCACAAAAATATCATTAAGACCATTGTTAAGGAGCTGGCAGCTTATATTTTCTCCTAGGAATTTTATTGTTTCAGGTTTTATACTCCAGTCTTCAATCCATTTTGAATTAATTTTTATGTATGATGTAAGATAGTTTAGTTTCATTCTTTTGCATGTTGCTGTCCAGTTTTCCCAACACCGTTTATTGAAGATACTGTCCTTTCTTCATTGTATGTTCCTGGCTCCTTGGTGGTAAATTAATTGGCCATACAGGTTTGATTCTGAGCTCTCTATTCTGTTCCATTGACTTATGTGTCTGTTTTTATGCCAATACCATATTGCTTTGATTACTATGGCTTTGTAATATAGTTTAAAATCAAGAAGTGTAATACCTCTGCCTTGTTCTTCTTTTTTTGGTGGGGATGTGGAAATGCTTTGTTTTTCTTTATCAATGTTGCATTGGTTATTTGTGATCTTTTGTGGTTCCATACAAATTTTTGGAATTATTCGTTCTAGTTCTGTGAAAAATGCCATTGTAGTTTTGATAGAAATTGCCTGGAAACTGGCTTGCTTTAGGTAGTATGGATACTTTAACAATCTTAATTCTTCTATTCCATAAGTAGAATATCTTTCCATTTGCTTGTGTCTTCTCCAATTTTTTTTGATTACTGTCTTACAGTTTTTAGTGTACAGGTCTTTTATATCATTGGTTAAATTAATTCCTTTTGATTCTTTTTGATGGAATTATAAATGGGATTGTTTTTTTAATTTCTCTTTCTGATAATTCATAGATAGTGGAATATTTTGTGGGAAGTTTTTTGATTACTAAGTAAATCTCTTTGCTTGTTATATGTATATTCAGATTTTTAATTTCTTCTTGAGTTAATTTTTATAGTTTGTCTTTCTAGAAATTTTTTCCATTTTATTTATCTAATTTGTTGGCATTCATTCATTATATTCCCCAATAATCCTTTATATTTGTGTGCGGTTAGTAAGGATGTTACCCTTTTTATTCATAATTTTAGTAATTTAAGTCTTTTTCTTTTTTTTCCTTTGTTAAAGATCTGTCAATATTGTTTATCTTTTCATAGAATCAACTTTTGGTTTCATTGATTTTCTATTCTCTATTTTATTATGTTAGCTGTAATTTTTATTATTAGATTATTGATTTGAGGTTTAAAAAATAGGTTTGTACAGTTATAAAATTACTCCTGAACACTGTTATTGCTGTATTTCATAGGTTTTGGCATGCTGTATCTTCATTTTCTTTAATTTCAAACTATATTTAAATTTTCCTTATAATTTCTTCCTTGGTCTATTGGTTTAAAGTGCACTGTTTAGTTTCCACATATTGTAAATTTCTCAAATTTTCTTCTCTGGATTTTTCCTCTCAAATTCTTGTCTTTGGAGAGTATGCTTTGTTTGATTTCAGCCTTTTAAAATTTATTGAGACTTGTTATATGGCTTAACATATTAACTATAATGGAGAATGTTCCATGTGCATTGGAGAATGTGTATTCTGCTATTGTTCTATAGATGCCTTTAGGTCTAGTTGGTTTATACTGTTGTTCAACCTTGATTTCTGTGCTGATTTTCTGTGTAGTTGTTCTATCCATTATTGAAAATGGGCTATTGAGGTCTCTGACTATTGTTGATTTGTCCATTTCTTCTTTCAATTCTGGCAGTTTCATTTCATGTAATTTGGGATGGTTATTGGGTGCATATATATTTATAATTGCTATATCTTCTTGATGGATTCATGTTTTTATCATTATAAATGTATTTCTTTAACTCTAGTAACAATAATTGTCTTAAAGTCTAATTTGTCTAATATTAGTATAAACTTTCTAGTTCTCTTTTGCCAACAATTTGCATTGTATGTATTTTCCATCTTTTTACTTTTAGCATATTTTTGTCTTTGAATTTAAAGTGTCATGTAGTCAGTATATAGTTAGATCATGTTTTGATTAATTGATTGATTGAGAGGGAGAGTGCAGAGAGGGACAGAAGGAGAGGGAGAGAGAGAATCTTATACAGGCTCCATGCCCAGTGTAGAGCCTGATATGGGGCTCGATCACACAATCCTGAGATCATGACTTGAGCTGAAATCAAGCATCAGACACTTAAGTGACTGAACCACCCTGGCACCCCTAGATCATGTTTTTATTATTTATTTATTTATTTATTTATTTATTTATTTATTTATTTATTTTTATTTTATTTTATTTTTAGATCATGTTTTTAAAATCAAGTTTTCCATTTCTGACTTTTTTATATGACATTTACATATAATTATTGTTAAGGTAAAATTTATACTTTCAAATTTATACAAATTTTACTAATTGTTTCTTATATTTCATTCCTCCCCTCAGCTCCTTAATTAATGGTATCCTTTGTGTTTAATATTTTTCTTTTCTTTTTTTTTTTTAAAGATTTTATTTATTTATTCATGACAGACAGACAGAGACACACACACACACACACACACACAGGCAGAGGGAGAAGCAGGCTCCATGCAGGGAGCCTGACATGGGACTTGATCCCAGGTCTCCAGGATCACACCCTGTGCTGAAAGTGGCGATAAACCGCTGGGCCACTAGGGCTGCCCTAATAGATATTTTCTAACATATTTTAATTCCGTTGTAATTTTTTGGGCATATATACTTTTAATCTTTTTTAATTTGAGTATACTTGACACACAATGTTATATCAGTTTTAGGTATACAGCATAGTGATTCAATATCTCTACAAGTTATGCTGTGGTCAAAAGAAGTATAGCTACCATCTGTCACCATTCATTGCTATTAAAATATCAATGACTGTATTCCCTATGCTGTACCTTTTATTCCCATGACTTATTAATTCTATAACCAGAAGGCTGTATCTCCTGCTTCCCTTCCATTCTGCTCATCCTCCCCTTCCCTTTGGCAATCATCAGTTTGTTCTCTACATTTATAGGTCTGATTCAGCTTCCTGTCTATTTATTTTTTTGCTTTGTTTTTTAGATTCTACATGAGTGAAATTATATGGTATGTGTCTTTCTCAGTCTGATTTATTTAAGTATGTGTCTTTCTCAGTCTGATGAATGGACCCTCTAGGTCCATTCATGTTGTCTCAGATGGCATGATTTCATCCTTTTTTAAGGCTGTGTAGCATTCCATGTGTAAACACACACACACACACACACACACATCCCACATTTTCCTCATCCATTCATTTATTGATGAACACTTACATTGGTTCTGTATCTTGATTATTGTAAATAATGTTGCAATAAACATAAGGGTGTATATACCTTTTTGAATTAGTATTTTTGTTTTCTTTGGGTAAATATCCAATAGAGGAATTTTTGGATCATATTTTTATTTTTTCTATAAAAATATTTCTATTTTTAATTTTTGTAGGAAACTCCATATTGTTTTCCACCATGGTTATACCAATTTATGTTCCCATTAACAGTGTACAAAGGGTCCCTTGCCAACACTTGCTCTTTCTTTTTTTTTTTAAAGATTTTATTTATTTATTCATGAGAGATAGAGAGAGGGAGAGAGAGAGGCAGAGACACAGGCAGAGGAAGAAGGGAGAGGCAGAGACACAGGCAGGCTCCACGCAAGGAGCCTGATGTGGGACTCTATCCCAGAACTCCAGGATCACGCCCTGGGCCAAAGGCTGGCACCAAACCGCTGAGCCACCCAGGGATCCCCTTGTTATTTCTTTTTTATTTTAGCTATTCTAACAGGTGTAAGGTGATATTTCTTTGTCGTTTTGGTTTGCATTTCCCTGAAGATTAGTGATGTTGAGTTTAGTGTGTATATATATATATATATATATTTTGAGTTTAGTGTATATTTTTGAGTTATATTCTTAACGGTTGTCCTGGGCATTACCATTACCATTTCATTTTATAACAACCTAGTTCAGATTAATACCACCTTAATAATATATAAAAATGAAGTTTTTATATAACTCTGTATGCTGTTCTTCCTTGTACTGTTGTCAACACATATTACCACTTTATATACTATGTGCCTACCAACTTAGATTTATGAATACTGCATCATGCAGTTGTCTTTTAAATCAGATAAGAAAAAAGTTACAGATAGATATTTATGCTCTTTTTTTATATTTACCTTTTGTAGTTATACTTATTGGTGCTTTATATTTCTTCATGTGGATTAGGGTTACTGTCTATTATCCTTTCTTGTCAGCCTGAAATACTTTTTAGTGTTTCAGTAATACTCCTTTTAGTAATTCTTATAAGGCAGCTCTGCTAGTAAAAATTTTTCTCAGATTTTATTTATGTAGAAATCTCTTAATTTTTTCTTCATCTTACAAAATAGACTCTCTTTTAAAAAAGAAGATTTAGTGCTATCTCCTTCATTTTTGGAGGATAATTTTGCCTGATTCAAAATTTTAAATTGACCGGTTTTTTTTCCCCGTAGTTGAATGTTATCCCAGTGGCTTTCTGATGAGAATTAGTAGTTAATCTTTTTGAGGATCCCTTGTATGTGATGGTGTGATGAGTCTCTTCTCCTTTACTGTTTAAGATTCTATTTTTGTCTTCTGCTTTCAACAGTTTTATTATGATTTGTGTAAGTGTAGATCTCTTTGATTCTCATCCTAAAGTTTGTTCAGCAGCCTGGTTGTGCATATGAATGTTTCTCAACAATTTTTGGAAGTTTTCAACATGTCCTCAAATATTCTTTCTACTCCCTTCTCTCTTACCCTATAGTGACATATTGGTATATTTGATAGTGTCTCACATATCTTTAAGGTTCTGTTCATTTTTTTTCACCCTTTTTTTTATTTCTGTTCATGAGACTGGATAATATCAATTGATTGATCTTTAAGTTTGATAATTATTTTTTCTTCCTGCTCAAATCTGCTATTAAGCCCCTCTAGTGAATTTTTCATTTCAGTTATTGTACTTTTCAACTCTGGAATCTGTTTGCTTTTTATAATCATATTTCTTTATCAATATGCTCCATGTGGTAAAACATCATTTTGCTACTTTATTTCTTTAAACATAATTTTCTTAGGTCTCTGAACATATTCAAAATAGCTGATCTGAAGTCTTTGGCTGGTATGTCCAACGTCTGGCTTCCTCAGGGACAGTTTATATTGATCACTTTTTTTCCTGAGTTCTTATCATTCTTTCTGTGTTTTTGTATGTCTTGTAATTTTTTTTTTGTTGTTGAAAATTGAACGTTTTAAATAACATAGTTATCACTCTGGAAATTAGATTCTACCCTATTCCCAGAGTTTGATGTTACTGGTGCTCATAGTAGTAGTTTTTGCTTGCTTAGTGGCTTTTCTGAACTACCTTGTAAGGTTTGTGTCCTTTTTGTGCGAAGCCACTGAAATCTCCATTTGTTAGCTTAGTGGTCAGCTAACTATTAAACAGAAATTTCTTTAAATACTTGGAGCCATTCAGTCCCCCAGTCTTTTCCAAGGGACTATGGGTGCTTTTTGAGACATGCTTTCAACACTCAGCCAAGAAGTTTACAACTCTGCCTTACCCGTCACTTCCTACTTACACAGAGCCTTAAGGTCAGCTGGAAGTGAGAACATGGGGCGTTTTTAAGTCTTTCCTTAGCATATTTATAGCCCTGGGTATGCATGGCCTTCTATGTTCCTGGGAATATGTCAGATCTTTTTTTCAAAGTCCATATAGACATTTCATTTCTCAGGTTTCCTTTTAAATGTTTTGATTAGTCTGTTGTTTGTTCCAACTGTTACCCATCACCTCAGGCATCTGTGATGTTGAGCTTTTGACAAATGCTTCCTGGGAAGAGGCATTTAACATTGGACAAATTTAAGCGAGATCAAGTAAATGCAAGCATTTTGAATGGAGTCTTCCAGGGAACCACCAGACAGGTCAAATATTACTTCTTTGAAAATGACTTTATTCTGCTCCCTCTGTAACTGGGAATGTGAGCTGTGGTTTTTTCATGGGCTGGGGTATGGGACTAGTGCAAGTTAAAACAAAGTTCAATTTCTTTCAATTTCTTACTGAGACTTAGCTGTTTTTCTCAATTAAATGTTTCCTGGATTGCTACAAGCCTTTTGTTAATTTCCAGAGTTCCGAAAAAGTTAATTTTGACAGTTTTGGGGGCCATTTTTTGGTTGCTTTTATGGAGGGCTAAACTTTTGAAGGTATTTACTCTGACAGTTTTGTTGATGTCACTCTGCAATCAGTTTTGATGTTCAAAAACACTAACTTTGATATCCAATTAAGTGATGTGCTTAATTAAGTGAAGCCCACCCCAAATTCTATTACTCATATTCATATTCCTATTGTGGACTAGTACTACACAAAATTGCACTCAGTTATCACAGGTATATTTTGAATTTCTTCAAAAAAATTTGTGGAAATTTTTTTCTTTCTTGCTGTATAAGGACCTATACAGTATTCTCATTTTTTCCCTCTTGGTCCAAAGTTTAAAATATTTACTATCTGGCCCTTTACAGAAAAAGTTTGCTAACCTCTGGTCTAATCCAAGGTCCAAAGATTTCCTCCTATGTTTTTTCTAAAGGTTTTATAGTTTTAGGTTTTCCATTTAGATCTATGGCCCATTTTGAGTTAATTTTTTATTGCAAGATATGGATCCACATTCATTTTTTTCTATATGGATATGCAGTGATTCCATCACAGTTTGTTGAAGCGGCTGCTTTTCTCCACTGCATTGTCTTGGCATCTTTGTCAAAAATTAGTTGTTTATGTGTGAGTTTATTTCTGGGACTATATTCTTTTCTACTGATCTATTTGTCTTATATTTATGCCAATGCCATGCTTTCTTGATTACTACAGCTTTATAACAATTCTTGAAATAGGTAATATAAGTTCTTCAACTCTATGATCAATTCTTCCCCCCAGAATTGTTTGGCTATTACAGGTCTAGCATTTTTTAAAGGTCTTTAACATTTTTATATGCAATTTAGAATTAGTTTGCCAGTTTCAACAAGAAAGTCTTTCTGATTTTTATTGGGATTGTGTTGAATGTATAGATCAATTTGAGGAGAGTTTACGTCTTAACGATAGTGTGTCTCTGGACCTGTGAACAAGGCATATCTTTTAATCTGTTTAGGTATTCTTTAATTCTCTCAGCAGTATATTATTTCTAACTCCAAGATCTTGGAAATTAAGGACTACACATATTACAGTACTAAACATGGGAGCTCCAATTTTTGGTTCAGGTTGCCTGACTCTAAATTTCAGCTTCACTATTTACCAGCTGTGTGATCTTGGGGAATTGCTTGACTTCCCTGCTTCAGTTTACCATTTACAAAATGGAGGAGTGATAGTACTTTTTCACAGGGTTAATAGGAGTTAATGCATAAAATTGCTTAGGACACTTCCTGGCACAGATTAATTATTATGTAAAGATCAGCTTTTGTATGCTGTGATAAGGAATTCATATAAACATTATTTGATTTATACCATTAATACTGAGGGATGGTGTGCCTAAAAGTTTTTTTTATTGTACTAAGACAAATAAAAAATAAAGATATAGCAAGTGGCAACAACTTCAAAAACATTTTTCTTTTTTTTTAAGGATTTTATTTATTTATTCGTGAGAGACAGAGAGAGAGAGAGAGAGAGAGAGAGAGAGGCAGAGACATAGGCAAAGGGAGAAGCAGGTTCCTGTAGGGAGCCAGTGTGGGACTTGATCCCAGGACCCTGGGATCACGACCTGAGCAGAAGACAGACACTCAACATTGAGCCACCTAGGTGCACACTCTTTCTAGCTTCCTTAGGTATGAAGTTAGTTTGTATATTTGAGACTTTTCTTGCTTTTTGAAGTAGACCTCTATTCCAATATATTTCCCTCTTAGGACTGCCTTAGTTGCATCAAAATGGAATTTTAACTTAAATGGAATTAAATGATATTGTATATGTTAAGTTCTTAGCATCCAACTGGTATATTGCTGTTGTTATTAAATAGAAATTGGGAAAAAACTTGAAAATATAAGGTATAGTATATGCAGGTGATAGATATGTTATCCTTGGATAACAAACAGGGACTAGGAAGTATAAAACATACTTTTTTCTCTAAAAATGGTATTTTTTATGAGTTTTTATATGGTAAGCTGAATATAGCTTGTGTACTTGCCAAAATAAGTCTTGAATCTGTTTACATTTCTCCATCTCTACTGCCATTTTCTTACACCACTGTCATTTTTTGCATAAACAACAACAACCCAACTGGTGTTTTTTTTTGGTTTTATCTTTTTCCAATTGATTTCTACATACTAGTGAGAGCAAATGGCTTTTAGAAATGTAAATAGGTTTATGTTAGTCCTCAGCTTAAAACACTTGACTAGTTTCCCACTGTATTTATAAATAAAAACTTTGTGTCATGGATTACAGGTCTTACCTGTTCTACCCTATGATATTTACCTTTCTAATTTCAATGCTCTTTTTCCTTATTTTACTCTATCCACTATGGTCTCCTCTCAGGTCTTTAGTTATCATACTATTTTATACTTTAGCACTTTTGTTCAGGTCATCTGCTTGTGATGAGGGATAGAAGCAGAAAAATGTTCACCTTTAGCCCAGAAGCCTGACCAATAGCTCGCATAGTTTCAATAAGGATCAAATACATACTGGTTGCTACATTCTTAAAGGGTCTCATGACTGTCTGTACATCTCACTGATAGTTAATATCAGGGTGAATGATAAGCACCAGAGAAATCTTGCAAAAGTTGTTCTATGAGTAGAAATTCAAAGAAAAGATTTATTATCTATTACTCCCTACACATCCCCTCCCCCTTGAGCACTAAGCATATAATTGCTAGCTTCATAGAGGAAAAGTGCAGCTCTTTCTGCCCATGGGTCCTGTTCCCATGCTACTTACTTAAGTAAACTTACTAAATTGCACCATAAAACATCTCAAGAATTCTTTCTTGACCATTGTACTCAACAATCCCACATTTTTAGTGGCTTAGACAGGGACAGTGGAGTGAATCCAAGAGTGTCAGTGCAACTTGGTAAGTCTTCTTTATTTCCCGTCTTTATTTCTTTTATTTATTTATTTTTTAATTTTTATTTACTTATGATAGTCACAGAGAGAGAGAGAGAGAGAGAGAGAGAGAGAGGCAGAGACACAGGCAGAGGGAGAAGCAGGCTTCATGCACCGGGAGCCCGATGTGGGATTCGATCCAGGGTCTCCAGGATCGCGCCCTGGGCCAAAGGCAGGCGCTAAACCGCTGCGCCACCCAGGGATCCCCCTGTCTTTATTTCTTACCGCCGCGCCGCCGCCGCCGCCGCCGCCTCCTCCTCCTCCTCCTCCTCCTCCTCCTCCTCCTCTTCTTTTTCTCCTTCTCCTTCTCCTTCTTCTTTCTTCTTCTTCTTCTTCTTCCTTCTTTCTTCTTTTTCTTCCTTCTTTCTCCTTCTTTCTCTTTCTTCTCTTTCTTTCTCCTCCTCCTCCTCCTCCTCCTCCTCCTCCTCTTCCTCCTCCTCCTCCTCCTTTTTCTTCTTCCTCCTCCTCCTCCTCCTCCTCCCAGAGGTGTCCTGAATAGTACAACCCTTCAAAATATGTCTTGCCTGAGTGCTCAGGAAAGATTATCTTGCTTGTGGCTATATTATGGAGAGGAACAAACTCCTGTCACCCAGCTGGACAGCAGTACCTTGGCTGTAATAATGCTAGGTTCAGAAATCAGGCTGTCCCTCTTTTTTACCTGTTCTTTTAATACTTGTATTCATCTTGGGCACTGGATAGCCGTACATGTCATCAGGACAGTTGCCGGTCTTAAAACTCTCATGTAAGGCTTCCTCCTAAATAACCCAGTGTGATCTCTTGCTGAGCATAAAATCCAAGGTATATCTGACTATGTGCTTCCCAAAAGGGACCAGTTGGAGCTATTACCCATTTGGGGTATTCATCCAACTAGGGACTACTCCCTTGAGATTAGATCATAGATAAAGCTCACCAGAAAGTTGCCTGGATTAGATAAGAGTTCAATATTTTCATTTTTTTCATGTCTCTCATTTGTCCTTACCTATGGGCTGTTTGGTGTTCTCTGTCCAGCTTTCATTTTTTTAAAAAAGATTTTATTTATTCATGAGAGACACAAAGAGAGAGGCAGAGACATAGGCAGAGGGAGAAGCAGACTCCCCATGGGGAGCCCACTGTGGGATTCGATTCCAGGTCCTGGGGATCATGACTTGAGCCAAAGGCAGATGCTCAACCACTGAGCCACCCAGGCATCCCTTCGTCCTGCTTTCAGATTGAAAGGACTTCTAACTTAGATCTGTGATGCTTAATATGGTATAAAATAGCTGCCTATTCTTAACAAAGGCTAGGACGTCTACTCCATTTATTAATACTAGAGCTAGATGCTTACAAAGGATATTATTATTGGTCACCAAATATATCAACTACCTCAAAATGGAAAGAGGCAGCCCCAATCTCTGGGGCATTTAAGTCCATTCACTGGCATCTATTGTAGTCTAGAATGCAATGGGGAACCAAAGGCAGGTAGTACAAAGGTGTCAGAAAAGAAGGATGCCTCCTGCCACTCTGAACCCCAGGAATCTTCAGCAATATTCCTGATGGGATGCCATTCAGAAGTGGAGGGGAATTTTGGTAATGGACTCCTAGTTAATTTACTCTCCTTGTTTTATAAGAATTAACTATGGCACCAGCTTCCGTGATCTCAAAGGATTCCCTCTTGGGCTGTCTCCTAGCGCATTGGAGTGAATTTGGATTTAAAGGAAAAGCACCCAAGCTGTTGGGCTATAAAAGATAGAAACCCACCCCTAGGGTATCCAGCTCTCTTGTAAACAGGTTGCTGCAAAGATCCTGTACCTTCCTCCCTCTGTTTTTCTTGAGTCATGTGTCCCCTCTTTTGTATGTTTATGTTTGTTTCTTCTTTTGTGTGTCAGATCTGGACTATATCTTGAGACAATTGGATAAATGTTGCTTGACTCTTGTCTTTGTGGGTTTTTTTCTGTCATTCATTTCCTGGGGTAATGGTTATGATAATTGGAGCCAATTGTCCAATTAGTCTATCTCAGAATGGGGACTTGAAAGAATATGCCAAAGCAGCTGCCAAAATTCCTTTTCTTTTGGGGAGTTTTCCTGTCTTTTTTGGCCCGACATGGACTGCCTATTTTCATTTTCTGTTGGTGGGAAGAAAACAGGTATCTGTTTATCTGTCTGAGCTGACAAACTTTAGGGCTGGGAGTCTTCTTTCTCTGCCCTCTGGGCTTTTATCTGTCTCTGGCCTGGTTGGCAGTACCTTGAGGACCTTTTCTGCCTCCTCCTTACTCCCTCCTATTTATGTACTACCATAAGTACGGCTTGCATACCTGACTCATATACCATCCTCTGTGCCTCTGGCACCACTGGCTCCTATTCTTATTACTGTTGCTATCACAGAGCGAAGGGCACCCCAAGCTGTTGAGCTACCTCCTTTTGAGGTTCAAACTGGAGCACCTCTTTAATCAACATGAAAGGGCCCAAAGATTTCCTTGGGCTTAAACTGCCCACTTCATTTCCCCATATGTGCTTCTGGTAAAAATTGACAGTGGGGAACAAATTGATTGACTTTTAGGGGACCCAGGTGCAACATATTCAGTATTTAAACTAATTTTTTTTTTTAGTTTAATTAAGGTATACTTGTCTTTAGATTTGTCAGCATTTAATATAAAACTTTCATTCTACCAAGGTTTACTAAAGGTGAATCAAATAAGCTTATGTTATCTCTGTTGCAATTGTCAGCAAAAAGATGACTTAAACGTTGATTAATTTTGCTTGTAAGAGTTTTCATGGGTAATTGTTAACAAATAGATTGAATAAATAAAGAGGTTTATCAGTAAAACTTTTACATAGCTTTCAAAATTTTAGTAACTGAAACTTTGAAGTTTTGCTAAGTTAACTGAAAAGTTGGACTGAATTCATTGGATATCTAAGTCTTTTCTAAATAAGATAAAATACGAAAGTATTGGTTACTGAACATAGGTTTATCTGCTTTGGCTTCTTATCATGGAGAAACTGAGGATACTTGGGTCTTTTAGTAGATATGCTTTATTGAGAGATTGTACTATGGAAAAACATGTTTTTTTGAAATTATGAAATGTATTCATGAATTTCAGATCTAAAGAACTCTGGTGTTACAGACAGTTCACAATTACTTACTACTTATTTTCACTGAAACTAAGGTTTCTAAGAGTTAAAATTCTGCCTAATATAATTGAGACTGATGAAAATAAGGAAAGCAAATCTGTATGCAGGAAAATAGGAGATATATAAGAAAGATATAAAGAATGGAAATATATTTTGTTAAGAGAAAAAGAAGGTAATTTTGTTCTAAAATGAGACTTTGGAGAGAAAAGGCTTAGGACAAAATCTGAATGAAAAAGGTTTATGAAGGGAAATCTTTGGAAAAGAATTTTATGTGTAATCAGGACTGAGGTTGAAATGAATGGATTTTATTTTTTAAAAGATGTTATTTATTTATTCATGAGACAAAGAGAGAGAGAGAAAGAGAGGCAGAGACACAGGCAGAGGGAAAAGCAGGCTCCATGTGGGGACCCTGATGTGGGATTCGATCCTGGTACTCCAGGATCACGCCCTGGGCTGACAGCAGACACTAAACCACTAAGCCACCCAGGGATCCTGAAATGAATGGATTTTAAAGTTACATTGATATAAGATTGAAATTCTGCTTTTCTCTTTGCTAAAAAGACAACGTTTTCTTGGATTGTTGGTCTGCTCTTGATAAAAAAATATAAACAAAGTTTTTTTCTTTATCTGGCCAGAAAAACCAAAGCTCCTATGGTTTGTCTTTATCAGGTCTTTGATTATTAAGAAAATGAAAACTTCTCAGTGTTAGAGGAGCTAAGTTTTGCTAACATCTATACAGCTTCCTGTAGAATCTGTTATTGCTACCTTTGTTAAATATAAGTAGTAAATTTATAATGATCTGTAATCCTATTTAGGTATGTGATTTAAAACTTTCTGAGGTTTTTAACCAACTTCCTAAGGTTTAAATGGTTAATGAAGTCTTTTTGATTAATTAGTCTTGTTTTATTTGGCATGTTAAGTTACTTGGAAAGTACTGTCAAACCAATAATGATAAGCCTTAGGTTGTATTGTGTGGGTAAATACTCTGTTCTAGAAAATACATGAAATTCCTGAAGTTTTAATATGTCCTGGTAAAAGGTCATTACTTGAATTACCAAAATGTGTGTCACAGAAATAACAGGATTTCCTTGTCAATTTCATTATAATGAATTCTCGTATCAGATCTTTATCCATGTGCATTTCTGAGGGTTTCTTTTTGTCATTGTTATTTTTTTTGGTGCTCTTGTAAAATATGTTTCGTTTCAAGGAGATTCATAAAACAGACTTTTGACAAATATAGGTGTTTGACATCTATAAAAATCATAATGCTGAACTGGGTAAGAATTTCCAGAACTAATAGGAAAGATTCATTTAAACATAACAAAAGTTAATAACATAGTACTGATGAACTGAGGAAGATGATTATAGTTTTTTTTTTTTTATCACTCTTCTTTGAAACATTTCTGGTCCTTTATGTTTGCCCTTCTAGATTTAAGGGAACTTTCTCTGAAGATACCCATGACTTACAGAAATATGATAAAATATTCCTTTGTGAACAAAGTGAAACTTCTAACTTTTCTCCCTACCTGAACCCTCCAGAATTCAGAAACTGTCAGTAAGTATTCTTTCATTCATGGCAATTATAATTATTTTCGTAAGTTCAGTGGGAATCTGTTCTGCTTGTAACAAGACACCATTGGAAACATTGGTTATATTATGAAGGCTTTGACTGGAATGTCACATTTGAGAGACACATAGACTCAGGTGTGACCAGACAGCTTTAAGGAATTAAGGTTGACTTCATGGAGCCAATATAGCCCCTTGAGAATGTTGGCCTGATATTTTTGCTTGCAGAGTTCCCAGCAGCCCTATCAGGTATATAAAGAATGTCACTTCATGGCAGGTGCAGGAAACCTCAGGATATTTTGGGGACCTTAAGAAGAGGAATATCCCCAAATCCACAGGTATTGCAGGCAAATCTGACAATAGTATTTGTCCTGGCTCTGACTTTGAAAGGCTATTAAAAGTTCAATCTAGGGATTTTTTAATGAAAATTTCTGGCAAAGCAGATTTTAAGTGATTTTAGTGATCAATCACTATTCTTGCTGAGCTTATATAAATAATTAGGCCAAGTTTGTTAAAATTGGACTTGTTTTACAAATGAATTAGTCTTGATTTGGCTATCTCTAGAAATAAGGGTGGATTTAGAGAGAAAAATTATGTTTCAGTAATGCATCCTTAAGGATGTTAGAATCTAGTTTTGATTAATTGTCTTTAAATTTTTGTTGTTTGCCTACATTAGACAACTGGAGGTAAACTTCAGAGAGATTGTTATAATAGCTCATATACAATCTTCCTGCTTGTTACTCTGTGAGGATAATTAAAAGGACCCCATGGGCATATGATTATTTATGATATGATTGTTTATAATATTAATCCTAAAATATTGTCTGTTTCAATTTGTTCTCTCTTATTGTTGAGATACATGTAAGCAGTTCCTGACTCCTTCACCCAGCTGACAGATGGTCCTTACTACTCAAAATGAATTCACCCAAATGTCCACTTTGTACTCTAAGGCAATGGCCTTCCATAATAATTACTTACAGGCATAGGTAGTGACCAATTTTGGTCCATAGGTAGGGACATTTTTATAACCCTTACTAGCTTGAAGAAGTTAAAGAGGATGAACTTTTGCCCTCAAATACCTCAAAGATTTAAGGATCAAAAATTGGTCAGGAGGAAAGGATGAGGAATAGAAACAGAAAAATGTTCATTCACCTTTAGCCCAGAAGGTTGACTTATAGGCTGTATAGTTTCAATAAGGATCAAGTACATGATGGTTGCTAGATTCTTCTTAAAGGGTGTCATGACTGCCTGAACATGTCACTGATAGTTAAAATGAACGGAATGATAAGCACCAGAGAAATCTTATGAAAGTGGTTTTATGAGTAGAAATTTGTAAAAAACATTTATGATCTAATACTCCCTGCATGCAGCCCCTCTTCCCCCAAACACTAAGCATAAAACCACTAGCTTTATAGAACAAAAGTGTAGCTCTTTCTGCCCATGGGTCCTGTCCCTGTGCTACTTAAATAAACTTACTGAGTAATACTGTAAAACATCTCAATAATTCTTTCTTAACCGTTATGCTCAATAATCCTTAAATATTTTGGAGTGCTTTTTTTTTTTTTTTAAAAAGATTTAACTTATTTATTCATGAGAGACACACAGAGAGAGAGAGAGAGAGAGAGAGAGAGGCAGAGACACAGGTAGAGGGAGAAGCAGGCTCCATGCAGGGAGCCTAACATGGGACTCCATCCCGGTTCTCCAGGATCACACCCTGGGCTGAAGGCGGCGCTAAACTGCTGAGCCACCTGGGCTGCCCATGGAGTGCTTTTTAATATGATTTTTTATATGATTAGCTCATTTTCATCTTTAGCTTAAGTCCTTCCCTGGTCAATCCATCTAAAAATCATTCCCCATCCAAGGCACTATTATTTTCTACTACTATTTCTATTACTATTGCTATTATTATTTTCTATTTCTATGTTTATTTTTCTTTTATAGCATCTTTCTTACCTTATAATTATATTATGTTTATTTAATAACTTAATCACTTATTGACTATCTCTTACCTAGATGAAAATGTTCATGAGTGTACTGATTATCACTTTTATTTATTGTAATATAAGCAGTTCTTTTTTTTTTTTTTTATAAGCAGTTCTTAAACTGTGATTGTTTACTACCATATAACCAGTGCCTGAAACTTTGTTAAATGAGTGATTAAGTAATATATCTGAAAATTCTCAGAGATTCTGAGGAAATCTATGTAATCTGGGGGCAAATGGTCATACATATTGATAGCATTAGACAATATTTGTACTGTGCAGAATACATTAGATGGTCTAGGACTTTTGTTTGCACTAACTTGCTATTATTGGTAAATGTAACTAGGGATTGAGTGGTCTTAGAGACTGTGCCATTTTGACATACCTCTCCTAAGTCATTCTAGAGAATTGGGTTACACACTGGCCTTTTTACAGTGTGGTTGCAGTTTGGCAAGACCAGGTCTATGGCTGGCCATCTGTGTCTTAGGTCCTTCTAGTAGCTCTGGAATGGTGAGACAAAAGCACTCCTGTCTTTCTAAAGCTGATGAAGAACAGACCGCTTCTCTGGAATGGGGCCGAATGGTAATGTGCCTCTAAGGACTGCACTGAGTAAACCTTTAGAGCAAGGTACAGTCAAAGCTGATTAAAATCACACTATTTCATAACACTGCTTACAAGCAAAGACATACACCAGGAAGCTGCGGAGAATGAGAGCTGGCTGCCCAATGAACAAGCAACCTGGATCTGTTCTTTCATCCCTTGAGCCATTTGTTTAGTATTACATAGAAATCAATTTCCTGCTTTGTTTATTACACCTCCAGCTTCCTCTCTGAGTCTGAGTTATTGATAAGGTGCCCATGTCTCAGAGTTTTCCACCTTGAGATTGAAAGTTGAGTAACATTACTGTTCTGTGCTGCTTCTTTGAAAGAAAAGATATAGTGATATCTTAGGAAAATTGAGAAAAAATCATAATCTCTTAGAAATCTCTTAGTATGTTAATAACATATAATGAGTTGCCATTATTTCTCTGAGGGACAGGATGATATTTCCAGGAAGCTGTCCGCTAGTGTTGCTAGTATTTAGTCTTCTGAGTGGTGATGCAGAGTGTTGCTCCTGCAATTTTAAGAGTTCAAATTATGACTGTTACTTAACAATGTGAGCATTTTAGGAAAGCCTCTTAACATCTCTGAGTCTTAATTTCCTTATGTAAAATAGAAATAACAGATGCTCTACCTAACTCATTGTGTTGTTTTAAAAATAAAATAAAATAATGGATGTGAGGACACTTTGTATCCTACAAAGCGCTTTGCAAATGTAAAGTACTTTTGTTCTTGCCAAAGCTTTTTTTCCTCTCCTTTAAAGAAAATGTTAATATTCTTCAACCATTAGTTAATTACTCCTCTAGCGCCACACTTTTTTGCAGACAGAACAGGTGTCATGCTCTGTGATGAGATTTGGAGGAAAATGGAGAGGAAACCCTCGAGTCTTTTAGGTGACCTTCCAGCTTTCAAAAAGAGGGCTGGCTCATATAAAACCCTTTACCTTGTCATGTCTCTTCTAGCAAGGCCCCCATGGAAGTACAAACTTCAGATTGCATACACTTAGCAGGGTATCATTAACATGTATTTATTAAAGGGGATTCTAGATGCATTAATTTAACAGACTTAACCTATTACTTCACTGTAAAGGAAAACAGAAACACCCCCAGCATATACATATATATATATATATATATACACACACACACACATATATGTGTATATTAAAATATATGTAATATGTTAAAATATATAATTAAAATCAGTTTAATTATAATTAAAAGTCAATTTAATTCATTGTATTGCATAATATTTTAAAATATTTTTCTCAAGCAACCATTTTTGATTAAAAAAAATTTATTTTCCTCTTCTAAATTTCATCAGTACAGTTTTAGTGGTTTAATTATAGGTCTTGTCCATTTATCCTAATTGTCATAAAAGAGGATCTTGTCAACATTATTTTAGATAGTTTGGGAAGAATAGGAATATTTGTGGCCATGAGTAATATAAATAGAAGATAAAGGATTCTTTCCTAATATTTGAATCCGCTAATTTCCCCCAAAGTATTACACTTACTTAAACATTTGCCACAAAGCTTAGAAATATAGTTTACTGATTATATTTTTGTAATAATTTAATAATAATAAATATAATGATAAATAATATAATTGTTTATATTAAGAAAAGAAAAGGAGAATAGGCTCAAATTTCGCCAGTGAGGATATAGATTTTAACTTAATACCTGCCCAGGACAGTGAAATGGACACTTTTAGTACTCAGTGAACCTTGGTTCTGAGCAGTAAGGATAGCTTTAGTTGTTAGCAACAAACAAACTTTAGTTTATTTCCTTCCATCCCTACTCCCCACCCCAATTTAAGACTTTACCTTTACTCTGAAGATACAGAAGAGCAGAGTCCTCACCCTGCCCCAACACATACAACATATACACACACTGAGGGCCAAGTTTCTGAAAAATTCTTTGGTGGAAAAATTCATAAAGGATGTAAGGCATATATCAGATAAATAGAGTTAGAAAGATTGAAAATTTTAGGATCCTATAAAAGTTCTTATAAGTAATCTTAAAGACAAGAAAATAAAACAAGCATAGTATATGAAATAGAGAATAATCAGTAACACTTAACCATTTGATATTAACAATAATGGACATTTTACAATTAATTTCCATCAAACAACTGCTTGCTTTTTAAAGATTTATTTATTTATTTATTTTAGAGAGAGAAGGAGAGAGTGTGCACACAAGTGGTGGGGGGAGGGGTAAAGGGAGAGAGAGAGAGAGAGAGAGAGAGAATCCCCAAGAAGACTCCCTGCTGAGCATGAAGCCCAAAGTGGAGCTCAATCACAGGACCATGAGATCATGACCTGACCCGAAATCAGGAGTCGGTTGCTCAACCAACTGAACCACCCAGGTACCCCTCAACTGCTTGCTTCTGAGAAAATTTTCAGGACCTCAATCTATTAGAGTTTCAGTAAGGTGTAAAAATATGTCCAGTTTGTCTTGTGGGAGATAGCACAAATAATAAAGGGCTATTTTGTGTGTGTGTCTGATGCCGTTTTTGAATGCCTTTTGAACTTTAATGATCCAGAATTGTTGACTCCAGTCTCTGGTTTCCACTTTGTCCCAGAAATTATGGCATAACTTAGAGACCTTACATTTACTAAGCTTTGTATAGCCTTATTTTACATATTTGATGTAACTAGATATTTCCTAAATTATGTCCTCAACTCAAGATTCTATATCCTTGGCTCTGATCAAGAATAAAACGTGAATAAAAACACACCACCAGCTTTTATGTGTAACTCAACTTACTCCCTCCTTACAGAAGTAGAATTCTTGAAAACTTCTATTGCTGCTCTGCCATCCATTCTATCTTTTCTAATCCCAGTCATAGGAATGGCTTATAACTTATGGATTCTGGAACTCAAATGCTCATAGTTGCTAAAAAGAGGTATACAGGAGACTAGAGAAAATTGCTATTGGAAAATGATTTTTGTGTTTAGGGAAAAGTATTTTTGTTTAGCACTTCTTCAGTATTTTCATATCTCAATTAAGTGGGTTTATAAGATTGTTCCCTGAGAGAAGTTTTGGATGGGGATGGAGTGGGGATGAAACTTAGGGAAGAAGGGAACAAGAGCTCTTGAGTCCTTGATGAAGTGGACAGGAGTTTATATAAAGGAGTTGGGAGTGATGCTGAAGAAAGGACATTTGGAATGCTGAAGATAAACTTTGTCCATTTCACTCTTTTATCTAAAGTAGAAATAAGTCTCCATTCTCAAAGAACTTGAGATCTAGTTTCTATAGCAAGAATTGCATTCCTTCCTTCCTTCCTTCCTTCCTTCCTTCCTTCCTTCCTTCCTTCCTTCCTTCCTTCCTCCCTCCCTCCCTCCCTCCCTCCCTCTCTCCCTCTCTCTCTCTTTCTTTCTTTCTTTCTTTCTTTCTTTCTTTCTTTCTTTCTTTCTTTCTTTCTTTCTTTCTTTCTTTTTTCTTCTTGTAAAGGGATAGAAGTTTATTAAGCAAAGATATAGGGAAAGCTCTCAGAAGTGAGAGGGGTCCTGACAGGTTTGCCACTGAGGGCTTGTAGGGTTGGTCTTTTATTGAAAGCCAACCAGGGAACCTAAAATCCTCTTAACAATGTCTATTGATAACACCATTGAGTAAGGATTAGTGATAACATTTTTTTTTAATTCATGAGAGATACACACACAGAGAGAGAGAGAGAGAGAGAGAGGCAGAGACACAGGCAGAGGGAGAAGCAGGCTCCATGCAGGGAGCCTGATATCGGACTTGATCCCGGATCTTCAGGATCAGGCCCTGGGCTGAAGGCGGCGCTAAACCTCTGAGCCACCAGGCTGCCCTAGTGATAACATTTTTAATGTTCTTTGGGTTCTGGTTATTCTTTGTTGGTCACAAATGACTATCATAAAAAAGACACCCTCCCCACTGACATGTAGGGCAGGGTGGTCTGGCTTGTTCCCTTATCTCTGGTTTCCTTATACCTCAGCGTTTTTGGTATTTTTGTAAGCCTGTTTCCATGGCCCCTGATCCAGTTCTGCCTAGCCCCATTTGTCCCTAACTCAAAGGGAAAAGAAATGATAAAATGAAAAGAAATTTATTATTTATCTAGAACAAGAATTTATTGCCATGGAATTGTCACTGGAATATATTATCAAAGTAATTTGTAGTCTTTTGAGAATTTTTTTAATGAAAAAAAAATCACAGTATTGTTAGAAGTGGATTAGCTTAAATACGGTGCAGAGAATATTGGAAAAAATGAGCCGTAAATACTGAGATAGTGACTAACGAAATACAAAATAGACCATTTTCAGTTATGAAAAACTGACCATTTTCAGCCACTGTGTCTTTTAGAAAAGGAATATCTGAACATTTGATTAATTTTATCCTCTACTGTACCTGTTTTAAATGTCAGTATGGTATCTGGCACATAGTAAGTACACAACATTTGTATGTTGTTTTTAGCACAATATGATGCAAGATTATTGTTTTCTTTTTTTTTTTTTTTAAGATTTATTTATTCGAGAGAGAGAGAGAGAGAGAGAGAGAGAGAGAGAGAGATAGGCAGAGAGAGAAGCAGGCTCCATGCAGGGAGCCCGACGTGGGACTCGATCCTGGGACTCCAGGGTCACGTCCTGGGCCAAAGGCAGGCACTAAACTGCTGAGCCACGCAGGGATCCCCAAGATTATTGTTTTCAGTCTAAAACTTAGAGAAACTGAGGCTTATGTTTGCTTTTCTCATCATTAGATTTTATAGTTCTGTTCTTTACTCAGGACTGACCCTTCTTACTTAGCTCTCTATTTCCTAGTCTAATCATATTTTGTTTTTTCATTACCATCATAGTAGTGGATTAGGGATACCATAACAAAATACCACAGGCTGGGAGGTTTAAACAATAGAAATTTCTTTCTTCATAGTTCTGGAGGCTAGAAGTCCACCATGAAGGTGTCAGCATATTTGTTTCTTCTGAGGCCTATTTTCTTGCTTTGCAGATGATGTCTTCTCACTGTGTCCTCACATGGTCCTCCCTCAGTCTCTGTGCATGTTTTCTGTGTCCTAATCTCTCCTTTTTTTTTTTTTATTTATTTATGATAGTCACACACACAGAGAGAGAGAGGCAGAGACACAGGCAGAGGGAGAAGCAGGCTCCATGTACCGGGAGCCCGACGTGGGATTTGATCCCGGGTCTCAAGGATCGCGCCCTGGGCCAAAGGCAGGCGCTAAACCGCTGCGCCACCCAGGGATCCCCTAATCTCTCCTTCTGATAAAAAACCAGTGACATTAGATTAGGGCCACTCATATGACCTCATTTTACCTTAACTACCTCTTAAAAGGCCCTATCTCCAAATATACTTTGAAGTAATGGAGATTAGGACTTCAACAAATGAATTTGGGGGAACCTTTAAAAAAAAAGATTTATTTATTTATTTGAGATACAGAATAAGCAAGCGCAAAGAGAGCAAGTGAGCCTGAGCAATGGGAGGGATAGAGAGAAAGGGAGAGAGAGAGAGTTCTTTTTTTAAAAAAATTTTAAAAGATTTTATTTATTCATGAAAGACACACAGAAAGAGAGAGAGAAAGAGGAAGAGACACAGGCAGAGGGAGAAGCAGGCTCCATGCAGGGAGCCTGACATGGGACTCAATCCCAGTTCTCCAGGATCAAACCCTAGGCTGAAGGCAGGCACTAAACCACTGAGCCACCCAGGGATTCCTGAAAGAGAGAGTTCTTAACCAGATTTCCCACTGAGCGTGGAACCAGATGCAGGATTTGATCCCAGGACCCTGAATTCATGACTGAGCAATAACCAAGAGTTGGACACATTAACTGACTGAGCCACTCAGGCACCCCCATAACGACCCCATAACAAAATGCTTTTTGCTGCTTCAGTTCAGATAGATTTCCAAAATAGATATATGTAAAAAACTCAAATGTTGATTTGAAAATCTGTTAAGGGGATCCTATTCTCTTGCCAACTACGTACCTAAGACCTAAAAGAGATTGAACGTAAAGTTTAAATGACAATATATATTCTCTCTTTCAAATTCTGTATAGGAGCCATGGGCAGACGTTTAGGAAGGGCGAAAAATAGAATAACTATGATTATATGGTGAACACTATTCTATAATTTTCTTGAATTGTGGTATATGGTGTTAGATTTTGGTAGGCTCAATTTAAACAAAAGCATTTCTTGAGAGATACAACTCTCAAGTACAAAAGATCATTAGGGGAACAAATACTCACTGATATTAATAGAAATGTTAATAGTGATAATATCACAGAGGTCCTCCAAGATTTCTGTGCTTTCTTATTGCTCAAAGTAAGGTTAAAAGGTTTAGTATAGTTTCAGTGGCAAGAATGTTTTATTTTGAGCTGAATGAGGTTCCACATTCATCATGATTCTCTAGTTTCTCCTTTGTGTCGAGTCTTTGAAACACGGTAGCTTTATCTTTGACTGAAGTTTTTCTAGAAGTTCTCTTTACTCTGTTTGAATTATTTGGTAATTGATAAATTGTAGTCTGTAGATCTTCCTCGCCTCCCTCCCACCTTGTTCTGTTCCCATAATGATCATATCTCAGGCTTTCTTCTTCCTGTTTTTGATTGGAGTTGGTAGATTTTCTCATACTGACTTCATTAAGTGGTCTGCTCAGGTATCTTGAAAATTTGTTAGCCTGACTTCTTCTCTAAATCCCATTGCTTTGGAGGTTTATTTCCTCCCTTTATGCCTTCGCTCAAAGTTTTCCTGAATATAATAGAACATTTTTAAACTCATACAATTCTTTCACAGAATCTTGACAAGATATCATATCTTGGAAAAACTATCTTCATATTCTAGTAAAAAGGACATTTCCTTGGAGACTGGCTTAGTAGTTCTCTCTTCAACTCCAGGAAACACCAAGTTCCTATAGTTCTTTCATGGGACTACCCTGAAGAGCTTCTTTTGATGAGGATTCAGTCACTTCAGTGTCTCTCAAATACATTGCACAGCCATGCCTGTGAATGTCATTGCTGTCATCTAGAATTTTAATAGATAAGCCATGGGGAAATCTACCAGACACCTGGAAACTTAAGAATCCTTTGAAAATTGATCATTCATTTGTGGTATCTATGGACACGCTCTATTAACTATCCAACTTCCTTCCTCTTTCCTTCATTCCTGCAGATTATGTTGGAAAACGGAATTTACTGCAAAAAGTTTAAAAACAAATTATACTTCCATCAGAAAGGTCCAGTTTATTCTTTTGATGATATCATGTATACATATATATTTATAAATTATATATTTACATATGCTGTATATTTGTAATTTATTTTGTAATTGATCTTAAATTAGGATATGTAGTTAGAATAAATAATTCATTGGTAAAACTTAGAGTCAGAGACACTACTACTACTCAGGGTAGTAGATAAATGTATGTTGATAAAAGTGAGGTTGTATTATAGCTTATTTTGAGTCTTTGTTTTCTAAGGAAAAATTGTATTAACTGTGTATTGAGTCAAAGCATTTGTATAAAAAAACTCAGATGTTTAATTTCTACTCCGGTTTCCCAAGTTTTGACTGGGTCTTGGTATAGCTTCCAAAGTGTGAACTGTAGAAATCAGGAGATGAAATTTGCACTAATTAGTTTTGTAATATGTCAGAGGACCTTTGTAAAAGGTCTATTTGCTTTTGTTCTATTAGCAAAATCAAGCACTGACTTCTTTTGGTTTGTCTACGATGCTTTTTTCATTGTTAAACAAATTTCATCCAATAAAATAAGTAGATAAGATAAATTTGCCTTTTTTAAGATAAAAGACATCAGTTTAGCCTAATTTAAGTCAGAAAAAATGGCCTAAATGGTTCATATATTTAAATTATGAGAAATTTAGAGGCATGGAAACTTACTTTATTTTATCCATGTAAAGTCTTTTATATTGATTTATGTTACTTCCTTTAAGAATTATAATAGCTCAGTCTGATTGATTTTGTAGGCTTTTCATTGTCCATATTTAGAAGATCTTTTTCTGTTACAGTTAATTTGAGAAACTCTTCAGGTAACATTGCTGCCCTAGCCTCAAATATTGTATTTGTAGAAAAGGAGCTTAACTGTTTAATATATTAGTATAAATAAAGGATAAACTATTTTTAAAATAAAAATGCCTATATTATAACATTAAAAATGAATAAATTTTTGGTGATGCATTTATATCCTATTCTAAGTATAGTTTAAAAAGAAAAAGAATTCCTTGAGCTTATTTTTTTGATGATTTTTAAAAAAGTTTAACAAGTAAACACAATGCAGGCTACAGGTTCATAATATGTAGCTTCTCTAATGATCCCCCAACTTTTAAAATTTGTTAGACATAAAAGCGGCGCTAATCTGATTAGTAACTGTGATTGAGTAAATCTACTGTAAAAATGGACCGTGTTCTGGTTTTTAACATGATACCATGAAAGTCATTTGAGAACTGCCTCTGTAGAACATAAAAGTCTCTTTGATGGAATATTTATTCCATGATTAAAATCTATCTCTATATAGATGTATGTATGTATATGTATATATATATGATTTGTGTTGTTTATTTTCATACATAGTTATAAAATTTAGCTCTTGGAAAGCTGATAGACAGGAAGGAAAAACAGTAAGACACAAACAAATGTCAGTCAAGTCTTGATGTGAAGGTGGTTTACCAAATATTGAGACTCGAGATTATCCGTGCTCATTTAGCTTGCACCCTGCCGGTCTCTCTACCTCTAGACATATGTAGAAAGAAGAGAACAAATGTCCAAGAGGCTATTGTGTATAGGCATTTTGAATATGTACCTAATTTAATTAGAAGGGTAGAAGGAAGTATGGGGAGCTTGTGATGTTGAAAAACTCTGTTACCTATATTTGTGAGACATTGGAAATATTCCTCGGGCCTTCAATCTAGGTTGTAGTGTATTTTTACATGTCACTTTAGTAGTCACAGATACTTCTTTTAAAGCAAAAAAGTTCATTCCTTGGCATCTACATGCCCTGCAATTAGACTTTTGGCAAGATGCCAAAAGTTTCTGGCAGTTTAAGCAAAGTCCAGGGAAATGTCAGTACTGCTTATTAATGTATTTATGTCAAAAAAAGAAGTCATTTTCATATTGTTAATATGTATGAAAATGTACCAGGAAAGGAAAGGTTTTAAGCAAGTAAAATAAAAAAATTGCTTAATTCATAGTTAACCTAGAATTTAAATGGAATTTTCCATTTTTATCACAGGTATCTGTTAAAATATCAAGTTTTGTGATTCTGTTTTAATATTTCTTTACAAATTCAGTAAACATCTTATTTATAAATAAAATCACTTTAACCTTTTATAATGCTTTTTGCACAAGATTTTCATTATTAACAATGTCATAAAATGTGAATGCTGAACATTATGTAAGATACTTTATAATATATAACATAGGAACAATTGGCTGAAGAAAGTTAGGTTTTTATTTGAATTTGGCTGCTTGACATTTTCCCTTAGTTCCATGGCATTTTTGGAAAGAATTAAGTTCAGTACTCATTTAATGATTTCAAACACTGTATTGTTCTTTTTATGAAGGAGTTTTCTATTTTCAAGGAAGGCAAAGGTTAATGAAAAGTTTTCAATGAATAAAAAAAGTAAATTTCAAGTAAAGTTTGGATTTAAGATGCATGATTTATCAATTCATACATCCCTTAGTTCACAGTGATATTATTTGGTTGGTCTGCATTCTGCAGCTTATTAATATATAAGGACAAAGCCAGCAGTGGGGGTACCATATGGGGAATAGGACAAAGACTTCCAAGGTTTGGTTTGGGGCTGTGGGTTGAATACCTAACCATTCGATTTAATGTATAAGAAGGATTGGTGGGAAATAAGGAAGGAAGGAAATGGTGCTTAGGAAAATCGAGTATATAATGATTATGAAGATTAAATTAACCCTACTTATATTATCTGTTGGATCATTAAGAGTCCTGAGAATAAAGTCCAAGTTTTCATGCTAAGATTTTTACATACATTATTTTTTCCATCTCTATTATTTCCCCCAAAATTTTCAGTTATTACCATTTAGAAGAAGTAAACTGCTTTCATCGTCAAAAGAAAGGGAAATTCTCCTGTGGAAAACCACAATAATGATGGGATGAGCACTGGATGTTATACTATATGTTGGCAAATTGAATAAAATATTAAAAATAAAAAGTAAAAAAAATTTAAAAAGGAAAGGCACGATAACTTTTACCAACAAAATAAATGGCACGTATGATATTTCTTCGTCATATATTGTCACAGGTGCTTGTGCTGTGGTTCATCATTTAGAAAAAAGACTGGAATTTATTTCCCAGGTGTGAACTAAATCCTCTACTTACCAAATATGTGATCTTTGCAAATTAATCTTTCTCTGGCTCAATTTCTTATTTGAGATAAAGAAGACAATAGGAGTTCTGTATAAACAGGAAAAGATAAGTAAGGCACTTGAAACAATTAGCACTAAGTGAGTATTGACTATGACTGTTATTGTTGTTTGTTATTACATACTTTAATTTCCAAGAACTTCTGTGGGCCTTTAGGACCTATTTCTGGGTTAAGAAGTGGAACTTTTTGGACCAGGGGTTTGACTATTTTTAAGCCTCTTGATATGTGTAATTCACTGTTTCCCTAAAAAGATTTTACTAATTTGTATTTCCAAAGTACCTGTGAGAGTTCCCATTTCACCTCACTAACACACCATTATTTATAATTTCAATCTTTGTTAAGTTATGCTCAAACATGATACCATTATGGCTTTAATTTTCATTTCTTTGATGAATAAATAGATTGATTTAAAAATGGATTTACTTATTTGTAAAAGGTCTTTGTCCTATTTTTCTTCGAGGTCTTCCCGTTTGCTTATTTATTTTTATGAGACTTTGCTTATTAAGGACATTAGCCCTTTGTCATATTTGTTGTAAATAGTTCTTCCTTTTAATTTTATATTTCATATGTACAGAAGTTTTAAGTGCTTATATAATGAAATCTCGTGATCTTTTTCCTTTGTAATTTCTTCCACTGAAGATCCACTATTCTTAGGATTAGTGCTATTTCAGACTAAGTCCTGATTAATAGAGTCCTGATTAATTAATACATCAACTTGAAGGACTCCGAATCATTTCTTTGTGTGAGATTAAGAAGTCACTTATTCTTACTGTAATTGCAACTTACCATCACTAATCATAGCAAAAGTCTCTTATTAAATATAAATTTATATTAACCAATATATATAAATTTATGTATTTATATAAGCCAATCCAGCATCTGTTGATATAGCACATTACAATTTACAAAACACTTCTAATATACTCCATAATTTGATTTCTTATCTTACAACTACCTTATGGAGTGGAATAAGATGGATATTATTATATTATTATTTATCCAATTCTCAGAAAGGGTGAGGCTTCTCTTAGGTTATACAACTAGTAAAAGCAGAGTTTGAAACTTGAACCCAGATTCTCCAATTCCAAACCTGTGCTTCACTCATTTGTCTTCCTTTTTTTTTGAAAAACTATATGTATACCAAGTAACTTTTTAAGGACCTAACTTCTTTGGGTTTGAAAATTGCAAAATTCTTGCTGCTCCAGATACCTTGCTAGAGAAGAGGAAAGGAAACATTTGTTGAGCTAATATTTACATTTAAAATATTTACACTGGGTCATCTACTTTGATTAAAGTATCCTTTGATTCCTTTTTATTCCCCCCCCCTTTAAAATATTTATTTATTTTAGGGAGAGAGCATGCAAGTGAGTAAATGGGGAGGGCAAAGGCAAAAGGAGGGAATCCTCAGGCAAACTCCCCACTGAGTGCAGAGCTGGAGGTGGGGCTCCATCTCAGGACCCTGAAATCATGACCTGATCCAAAATCAAGAGACTAATGCTTCACTGACTGAGCCACCGGGGTGCCCCCTTTTTAAAATTTTCCCGTTATTAGGAACTATAGGATGTTTTATTTGTAATGACTTCTTTCATTCATCTCTTCTCCATGTTATAAACCCTCTTGCTCTTTTTAAAAAAGTCATCTTTTGGTAAGGTTCTGCATTTTTACTCCTCTAGCAATCTGTGCTGATTTCTGCCTGAATCAGTAATACTTCCTCCTCTGTCAATCATAAAACCCATGTTTGGTTCTCATAAATGTTTAGACCCAGCATGCTATACATAATCATGATCTCCTTTAATTTTCAATATAGTCCGTAAGGTAGATATTCTTATCATCTTTTCCATTTTATTGGTGATGAACAAACTTAGGCTACCACCTTGCCCAAGGCCTTGCAGCTAGCAGATATTGGTGCCCTGCTTGGAGTGCAGGTGTTTTCCTGCTGCATCCAACTGACTCCTGGCAGGGATGATTGAAATTCTTTTCACCTGTTATGATCCTAGAAGCAGTTTTTCTTCTATGTCTGAGCAGCTGTAAATGCACTTCTTGGTTCCCATCCCATAAACCTAATTCCATCTCAGGGTCATTCTGCACAGCTTGACTTACACATAAAAATTAACTTTTAAGAGGTTTACTTTAGCTTGATAGCCATCTATTCACTGATCTAGAAAGCAGGTATCCTGAGTGCAATTTCCTTTCTATAAATGAATACATTGCCCTACTCTTCTATGAGCTCATTCTTATAGAGTATCACATTTGCATTATTGTTCCAGACTAGATGAGGACATACTGACCTACAGTTTTCAAACCCTCTTGGTCTTCAAATTTCCACAAACAACTGAGTTTGGGCATTCATTAGACCTGGACATTGAATTTTTTTCTCTCTTTTGGGTACAAGTAAAAGAAAAGAGAAATGGAAAGTACTTGGCAAAGACAGACAAGAATAGCTGCTAGAGTGGAAGAAAGGATTTGTATAAAGGGATGAAAGAAGCTGAATTCCCACAGCATAGACCAAAGATAATTGAGGGGGGAAGTCTTTACTTATAGGATATTAGAAAAGGAATTACATTGAGGAGAGAATGAGCTGAAAGGAAATTTAGTTGTAGCAAGTTTTAACATAAAAAACATAAAAACTTAGAATGCTGTGAGATCACTGAGATATTCATATTAATATTACTAGCTAACCTCTATTAAATGTTACTGTTGCTAGACAGTTAACTCATTTAATTCTCGAAACAACCTGTGAACAAGGTACACTTTTATCTCTGTTTTATAAATGAGATTTAGAGAGATTAATAACTTGCTCAGGATCACAGACCAGGTAAGTAGTGGAACTGCTACACAAACGTAATAGCATCTCCTATGCTTTGTTATTATTTACTTGTTTACTGTCGATTTCCTCTACTGGAATGTAAGCCCCACGAGGGGATACTGATATCTGTTTTTTTCAAAAACTGCTATATCTCCAGTGCCTGGTTCAGGGCTGGACACTTAGAGTTTGCTCAATACATATCCATGAAATGAACGAATGAATGAATAAAATCATTCTAATCTCAGAACCATGCTAATCCTTTTGCAATAATGTGTAAAAAGTTTCTCATTGGTTAGATGAATGGACAAAGATGTGAGAAATATATATATATATATATATACACACACACACATACACAATGGAGTATTATTAGACCATAAAAAGAATGAAATCTTGCCATTTGCAACAACATGGATGGAGCTAGAGGGCATAATACTAAGCAAAATAAGTCAGTCAGAGAACAACAAATACCATATGATTTTTAAAAAGATTTTATTTATTTATTCATGAGAGACACAGAGAAAGAGAGAGAGAGAGAGAGAGGCAGAGACACAGACAGAGGGAGAAGAGGGTCCCCATGAGGAGCACAATGCAGGACTCGATCCTGGATCCTGGGCTCAGGACCTGAGCCAAAGGCAGACGCTCAACCGCTGAGCCATCCAGGCGTCTCTAATACCATATGATTTTACTCATATATGGAATTTTAGAAACAAATGAACAAAAGGAAAATAAAAGAGAGACAGACGGACACACCCAGAAACAGACCTTTAACTATAGAGAACAAACTGATGATTACCCGAGGGTGTGTGTGTAGGGAGATGGGTGTAATAGATGATGGGAATTAAGGAGTGCACTTGTCATGATGATCACTGGATAATGTATAGAATTGTTGAATCACTATAGTACACGTGAAGATTACAGAACACTGTTTGTTAACTATACTGGAATTAAAATAAAAAGCTTAATATAAAAATTTCTCATTGGTTAGTCATGTCTTCCTTCAAGCACCTTTGTATACTTTCCCTGAAGCTTTTATAGATTCAGGAAAGAGGTTTAGCTAATCAATACGAGATTCTTTCCCACCTCCAAATATTGAGCTTATCTCCATGTAGAGATGATGGAGAGAATGTTTAGAATTTTCCCAATTTGGGATGCCTGTGTGGCTCAGCGGTTGAGTGCCTGCCTTCCAGCTCAGGGCATGATCCCGGGGTCCTGAGATTGAGTCCCACATTGGGCTCCCTGCAGGGAGCCTGGCTCTCCCTCTGCCTGTGTCTCTACCTCTCTCTCTGTGTGTCGCTCATGAATAAATAAATAAAATTTCAAAAAAAAAAAAAAGAATTTTACCAATTTGGATCAGTTGTATTTCTCAGAATTATAATGTATAGCAACTATTTTCTATAATTTTCATGAAATTCCAGTGAATGGGCAAACAACCATCACAGCAATGACCAAGACAGACATGTCTTGGCCTCCGTGGAACTTATTATTTATTAATTTTGAGATTTCTGTCATATCCTCATTAATTTTGGAATTTAATATGATATGGGACATGCTATTTTACAAAAACATTTTAAGTATCAGAAATAAAAGGTAAAATATATGTAGGTGTTACTCTGTGGTTTGAGATGTGTTAGCAAAAAAATTGTGAAATAGGAAATGTCTTATAGAAGGTATAGATAGTCCCCAGTCTCTAGCCCAGTATTCTCAAGTCTGGCTGTGCAATAGAAACAAGGGAAGTTTAAAAATATGCTAAGACCATTATATTAGAATATCTGGGGCTAGGCCATTTTATGTTTAAAAAAATACAACAGGTTTTGTTACTCTTTGCAGATGACATGATACTATACATAGAAAATCCTGGAGACTCCACCAAAAAACTACTAGAAGTAATAAATGAATTCAGTAAAGTTACAAAATTAGCAGCCAGAAATTGGTAGTGTTTCTATACACTAATAATGAATTAGCAGAAAGAGAAATTAAGAAAACAACTCCATTTACAACTTTACCAAATGTGATAAAATACTTGAGAATAAACTTAACGAAAGAGGTACAAGACCTGTACACTGACGACTATAAAACACTGACGAGAGAAATTTAAGAGGACACAAATAAATGGAAATATATTCCATGCTCATGGATTGGAAAAATTAAAATTGTTTAAATGTCCACATCACCAACGCAATCTACAGATTCAATGCAATCTCTATCAAAATGTCAGCAGTTTTTTCTACAAAACTAGAACAAATACTAGTAAAATTTGTATGGAACCACAAAAGACCTCAAAGAGCCAAAGCAATCTTGAAAAAGAAAAAGAGCTGGAGGTATCACAGTTCTAGACTTCAAGATACACTACAAAGCTGTAGTAATAAAAAAGTCAAAAAGCAAGTTTTTAAAAACTATTTTCACTATGACATGGATATGAATACCTTCACAGTGCCTTTCCCTCACTATACTTACTTTTTTTCTATATCTTTTCAGGGACCCTTAGTGCCCTGAAAAGAGCATAGAAGTCAATATATGGTGTCATTAATTTAATACAGAGGACTTTAATTACCTTCTTTCTTTAAATGCAATCTAAGATATAAGAAATATCATATAATATTTAAGACATACAAAGAGAAAAAATAATGCAATGTATATCTGTAGATTCACCAACATATTAAAGATATGGCATATTATCAAGTTACAGTTGAAAATCCGGTGTATCTCCCTCTAATGCACTCACTTACCCAAAGTTACCATGTGTTTTTCTCTTTTTCAATATATGCTTATGTATTCTTAAGCAATATATACTATCATTTTGCATTTAAAATTTTTGAACCTTTATAAAAAATTATATATTCTTTTGCAACTTATCCTTATGTTTGGGAGATTCAACTGTGTTATTATGTGAAGTTTGTGCATTGATTTTCACTGCTACATCATATTTTATTGTAGTAACTATACCAATATTTATCCTTTTTTTCTGATGGACATTTAGGTTGTTTCTATTTATTTTAATGTAGCCCAGATTCATATTACCTGTTGAATAGCCAGCTCACATTGTTGATTAGTTTTTAACATATGCTGCTGCTAATTATGATTTTCCCATCTTGTTGCAGTTCATTTTCTGAAAAAATTTTAACGCAATATCTTATATTTTGTTCCAATTATATTTCATGTTTAAATTTTGAGGTAGAGCTTTTACCTAAGTATCTGTCTTGTTAGTTTTGTCTCATTTTCAGTGCTTGTCAGACTGTTTTTTGGATTAATCTGGTTACCTGGTATTTAACTCCCCTTCCATCTTAGTGTTATTCACAGATATGATAAGAAATCTTTTTATATATTATTTAAGCCATTGATAAGAATTATGTTGAGTAGGATAGGACCTGTTACCAAATGAAGCAGAGACTATAATATGGATTTAGCATGGATCAAAGCAAAAACACTAAATTTATTGTTAGAACTGGATTTGAGTAGCTAAAACATATATGCTACTTTAAACTACCACAGATTAAAGAAAGATCCTGAGACTGAAAATCATACTGATTATGTCTCATGTAACACTCATTGAGCTGGGTTAGTTAATTAGGTGAGAGAATGAGCATCTAGGAATTGGAGTAAAGACAAAATTATACTGATGTTTTTCACGTCAGAGTTAATCCTAATATGATCACATCAATTTTTTAAAACTGTTTTTGTGGTTGGAATTTAAGGGTCTTACATCTGTCAACCACAAGGAGGAGCTATGGTCTAATAAGGAAGAGGCTTGCTTCTTCTGATTGGGAGTGGCAATTTAAAGATAATCTTTTAGAGAAGAAGCCATATCTGGAAAATGATCTTAAAAATGAAATTTATATTGGAAATTTTAAATGGGTAAGCTAGTTTTTATTTTCAAAGGGAAAAGAAACAAGACTCTTCTATTCTAATATAACCCCTGTACTAAGAAAAAAGTAAGTTTCCTTTTCTTTTTCAATTGATTAGATACATGGAATAGACCAATTAGCTGATTCTTTAGTTCTTCATCCAGAACCATTAGGCTTTAGAATGGACAGAGATCTCAGCATCACCCTGTTTACCTCATTGCCTTAAAGCATTCAGGTATTAAGGTTTTAAGATGTGTAATGTGGGCTCAATAATTATTTACTGAATGAATGAATGAATAATATAAAAAGGTGTAGGCCAGATAGGTTAATTAAGTTGATCATGGGCAAACAAGTAGTCAGCCAACAGAGTAAAGATCTGGGAAGAGGACCAATATCACACCAAATCCTAGGTTTCTAGTTCCTTGAATTATAGTTCTTACACAAAATTGTGCTCTCTCTCCTGCATGACCTGCTTAAGTATAGTCTAACTGTAAATTAACTACTTTTAGCCATGTTCAGAGATGCAGATGGGTGTAGCAAGCTCCCATGCACTATACATATGTTAACTGAGGCTGGCACAATCCACTTGTTTTGAGAGGTTGTAGAGGAGATTCCTACATTAAGTGTAACTTTAAAATAGATGATTTCAAAGATTCTTTTCAACTCAAAATTTTATTTTATTTTATTCTATTCTATTCTCACTTAAATAAAACATTTTATTATGGAAAACTTTAAACATACAAAAAAGTTGAAAGAATTTTACAGTGAATACCCATATACTTACCACACAGACTCTACCACTAACATTTTGTTATATTTGTCCTATTGTATCTATCCATATTATTTTTTGGTGTGTCACAAAGTAAAATATATGCATCAGTATGCTGTCCCTTAACCACTTCAATACGTAGAATATATAAGTAGACTTAAATATTTGTATAGCTTTTTTTTAGGTAAAATTTTCACACAAAAATATGGATATCTTAAATGGACATTTGCTGAATTTTGAATATGAAACACCTGTGTAACCTAAACTCCCCATAGATATGGAGCATTATCATCATGCTAGAAATTTCCCTCAAGTCCCTTTCCAGTCAATCCCTGTCCCCTCCCAAAAGAATCACTGTTCTTTTTTTCCCTTCACATCAAATTAGTTTGCCCATTTTAGAACTTTATATAAGTAGAAGTACATTACCATTTTTTTCTTTTTTTGTGTGATGGCTTCTTTTATTCAGCACATTATTTTTGAGATTCATCAATATTGTTGCCTGTCTTGGTAGTCTGTTTCTTCTCTTTTTTTTAAATTAAAGACTTTATTTATTTATTCATGAGACACACACACACACACACACACACACACACACACACACACAGTCAGAGACCCAGGCAGAGGGAGAAGCAGGCTCCATGCAGGGAGCCCGATACAGGACTTGATCTCAAGTCTCCAGGATCATGCCCTGGGCCAAAGGCGGCGGCGCTAAACCGCTAAGCCACTGGGGCTGCCCTGCCACAAATTTTTTTTTTTTAAGGATTTTTTATTTATTTGAGACACACAGAGAGAGAGAGAGAAAGAAGGAGAGGGGAGAAGTGGGGGGGAGAAGCAGGCTCCGTGCAGGGAGCCTGACGTGGGACTCGATTCCGGGTATCTGGGATCACACCCTGGGCTGAAGGTGGTGCTAAACCGCTGAGCCACCAGCGCTGCCTCACAAGATTTTTAAAATCCATTGTAAGTCAAATATTGATGGATAGTTGGGTTGTTTCCAGTTCTTGGTTATTACAAATAAAGTTGCTGTAAACATTTTTGTACAAGTATTTCTATGGACATATGTTTTTGTATTTCTTAGGTAAATGTCTTGGTGTGGAATTGCTGGGTTATAGTAAATGTACATTTGGTTTTATAAATATTATTTCATTTTTAAAAAACTAAATATTTATTGGATGCCTAATATGTCAGGCACTGTGTTGAGGGACGCCTGGGTGGCTCAGCGGTTGAGCATCTGCCTTTGGCTCAGGGCGTGATCCCAGGTCCCGGATGGAGTCCTACATAGGGCTTCTTGTGAAGAGCCTGCTTCTCTCTCTGCCTCTCTCTGCCTCTATCTCTGTCTCTCATGAATAAATACATTTTTAAAAAAAGAAGAAGGCTAGTTGATATCTTAATATGTGTCAGGTTTTTTCCCCTACTGAATTAACATACTATTTTAAGGTTTTCTTTTATGAAGTTGATCAGATACATTTTCTAAACTATTTTGTGATTTTTAAATTTCAAAATGATAAGCCTCATTAGAGACTATTTCCACTACTACATAGTGGTTAAGACCACAGGCTCTGGAGCCAGAATACTTGGGTTCAAATCCCAATTCTACCACTCACAGCTGTGTAATCTGAAACAGGTTATTTAACTTCCCTATCCCCCAGCTACCTGTTGTTATAGCTTCTCGTATATACCTCTAATACCACTCACTTAGTTTTATTGCAATTATTTGCACGCATATTTGTTTCCCCTACTAGACTGTGGCCTTCTTGAATCATGTATATATTTCACTTATGTATATAATGTAAGTACTAAGATTACTGCATAGAAAATAACAAGTGCTCAGTAAATGTTTGGTGAGTAAATGACAGTACAGATTTTGGGGTTAAGACATAGTTCCCAACAAAGATTTGTAAGAATTTATTTATTTATTTATTTATTTATTTATTTATTTATTTATTTATTTATTTGAGAGAGACAGAGACAGAGACAGAATGAGAGAAAGAGTACAAGCAACCGGAGGAGCAGAGGGAGAAGGACAAGCAGATTCTGTGCTGAGCACAGAGCCCAACTTGAGACTTGATCCCTAGGACCCTGAGATCATGACCTGAGTCAAAACCAAGAGTCGATGCTTAACCAGCTGAGCCACCCAGGCACCACAAGGCTTTGCAAGAATTTAAATGAGAAACTTTGAAGTAGGAAACCCTATAAACACATGCTATCATATTGTGAATTTGTGAGATTATTAGTGTACAGAGCAGCGAGCTGTAGAGATGGGAGAGAGAACAGAGAAATCTTTGGAAGTGGGAGGTAAAATAGACTCACAATGACTCTGGAGGCAGGTCATTGAGCCTGAGCCCTGGCAAAAAGGCTCAGAGGGTACAAAGTATGGGGGTAAGGTACTGAAAAAGAAGGAATGGAACAAGAGAAACAAACTTAGCAAACTTCAAAATTAGTCAAATTCTGGTTATACTGGTTTCAATTCTGGTTTGGAGGCAACAAAAATACCTACTGAATTACTGTTACCCTTGGATTTCAGTGGATCCTATAAATTGAGAGAGAAGTAGTGTTCTCTTACAGTTTCTAGGCCATGGAGGATGCACATTGTCTCTTTTTGTTTCTTTATGTCAACATGAAACTTATTAGAAGCAGCTAAAGTAAGAGTGATGAAAACAATAATCAACTAATGTTGATGTTGAATGAAATGTCTTGAGGTTTTAAACTAGTATCTCTTGTTTACACGTTCATAATCCTTCATTATTACTGAAAATCACCTTCCTATTTGGGGCTTGAAATCTTGATATCACTGCTAAGACAAAAGTTCAGTTGTTTGATGTTAACAGTTTGACAAAAATATTTGTTCCTTTAGATAAAACTTAAAGAATGCCAAAAAGACCAGCTGATCTAGGACCAGGCATGATTATAGACAATATTTTTCAAGAGAATATATGTTGAATATATTCCCAAATAAGAATAATAATAAAAGATTTGTTGAGTACTTACTGCCATGTTCAGTACAGAACAATTTTATATTTATTATCTCTCTTTATTGTCACAACCTTTTTATGTAGTATTAGTGCACCATTTTATAGATGGAAAGTTGAGATTCAGAGAAGGCAAAGAAAGAACGTATATCTGGCATTTTATGATGTTATTTTGTTAGGCACTTTCCATCACCCTGCATTTTACAGAAAAGAAAACAGACTGCAGGACATTCAGGGAATGAGCATGGAATACTTACTATGCTCCAGGCATTCTAAGTGCATTCTAGTCATTGTTAGTGTGACTTCACACCTCAAAACAACCCTGTCAGATGGGTACTGTATCTCAAAATTATAAGTGATTAAATCAAGGCTCTGGGACTTTAAATAATTGGCCCAAATTCATATATTCAGTGAACAAAAACAAAACTAAAAGTCAGAAGCAGTCACTTCTTTTCCCACAGTCCACGTTACCCCAAACTTATGATGTTCTTTTTCCAATATTTAATTTGTCTAAGGTCACACAGTTAGAAGTAGAGTAAAATTTCCTACCCAAAGTTTGGTTGTTCTTTCTACTATGTCCTGCAGCTGCTCTGTGGTTTTACTTTGTGTCATCATTATGTCCTCTGCAGAGGTAGAGAAAACAGGTCAAGGTTTTGCTCTTTAGAAGACATTTTCAAATCCATGTGATTAAGCAACTGTGTGGACTGTTTTGCTAGACTAAATACTGTGATGGCAAACCCTTTAACCTTCGCTTATAGATCTGTTTTCAGCCTCTGATATTTTTACTTATCTTTTTTCAATTGTGATAAGATAAAACATATAAGATAAAATTTACTGTCTTAACTGCTTTAAGTGTACAATTCATTTGAGTTAATTATATTCATGTTACTGTGAGCAGATCTCCAGAACTTTTTCATCTTGCAAAACTGAAACTCTATATCCATTGAACACTAATTCTTCTTCCCTCCAAGCCCTTTGCAACCACCTTTCTACTTTATGTCCTTAGGAATTTGATTACTTTAGATATCTCATATAAGTAGAATCACGCAGTATTTATCTTTTTGTGACTGGCTTATTTCCCTTAACACAACATCCTTGAGATTTATCCCTGTTGTGGTCTCTGACTGGATTTCTTTTTGCTTTAAGGTTGCTTATGGTTTTATTTTGATTTTTGTATTGTTACTGAAGATTAAAGGAAACGGCATAAACTGGTCTGTGCTGAGGGGCTGTTTCCTGATATAGAGGTCTTACAATGTTGTTAAAGAGAAGAATGTTTTTCTGAAGGATAAAATATGGGTGAAATAATGTGACCTAATTCCATATTTCTTGCACTTATGTGACTTGGGGATATACTGGACAGAGGGAAATTTCATACTCTAAAACACATATTCTGTATCCTGAAGGACTGAGTTTTTCCTGTACAACTGTATTTACAATATAAAGCAGTGTGTTCCTAAGGAATTTCACTAAAAAATGGGAATTTTAACCTCTGTTTTGAAGCTGAATCTCTAGCTTTGTGCTTGGAAGCTAGTGTTTCTCTTTTCTTTTTATATGCCACATGGAAAATATATTCCCTGGGAGATTAGGACTCTTAAGAAATTTTAAGACTTGGTCTTTAAATATGTGGTCAGATAAATCAATGTACTATGTTTCTACTTTTCCAATCATAGTCACCATCCATCTTATGAAAATTTGTTAATATTTGCTTAAACATGAAGACAATTTTATCTATGGGATTTTAGTGTACGACTTGGATAAAAACTTAGTGTAGCAAAGACAAAAATGCATTTCTTATCCATTGTTTTTTCTCTTTGGTTTTTGGGATACCTTGCTCAACTTCATCAGGAGAATTTTATATCTGTCTAATTAACAGAGAAGACAGTCTAATTTTAATAATGAAAAAGAAACTACTACTTGATAAATGATCATGTGTGTTCTGGGTTAAGTAAGGGACAGTCCTTAAATTTTAAGGGTATCTGTTCCTAAGAAAAGAGCCACCAGCAGATGGCAATCCCCCTACATGGAATCTCTTTCCAGACAAATGGCAAGTACCTAAGTAAACTGATACCCCAGTGAAGTCACATGCCATTTCAGAGAAACCTGATAGCTTTGGTTGGGTAGGAACCCATTTAACATTATCTCTCAGCTATCATCTCATCTCTCCATTCCATCTGACAATTCTCCAACTCAGCATTTTGTATATGCCATCCTAAAGGTCAAACATGGTTACTGGGGTGGGTGCTTTGAATGTGGTCCCTGGGTTTGGTTTTAGGAGCACACATTTTTAACAAGCAGCTTATGTGAACTGCTCTCCACATTGACCTTGTTGGGGGCTATTTGCTGTACTCACCTCTGTGGTATTCTGGGCTTGGTTAACCCATGTTTTGGGATGCTAAGCATTGAATTACCATTACTTGTAAGCAAACCTTGAAGCAGAATATGTTGTTGATGTTTTATATAAATAAGAAACTTGGAAATTTCCACACAACAAAAAGCTTTTGAATTTGGTTGGCTGGTTTAGCTCTCTTCCTGCCCCTCCTTTATCTTCTATAGGCCTCTACTCTTGCTTACAAAATCCACCTGTGCAGTACTGTACCCTTCCAGAAACTGGTTGAGATATGGAAACTCTTAAGTAATTTGAGGGCTATGGCTGATATTTTCTTTTATTTTAATGCATATTTTAAGATTTATCCCCTTTGTAGGATATTTTCTTAATCTTAGGCGTTTTTCATTGATGTATATGTGTTGAGATACTTTTGGCTGCAACAGAAAACTTATCTCAAACTAAATTTAAATATAAGAATATTTGTCATTTTCTATAATAGAAAATCGTGAAGTAAAGCAATTTGTAGCATTGGTTAATTCAGTGGATAAACACTGTTGTTGGACACTAAGATTCTTCTATATCTCTACTTTGTCATTCATAGCTTTTGCTTCATCCTTAGGCTCCTTCTTATGGTCATAATACAGCTGTTTGCACATCATTATCCAGGAGAGAAGATTCACTTCCATATCCCCAAGCCCCATGAGAGGCCTATGCATCTTGAACCAACTACTGGTAAGGGGATAAGGGATTAGTATGTTTGATAAATAGTAATCCTTTGGACTGGAATGAAGGTTAAGGAGAAATTCATAATGTTTACTACAGTATGTGTGGAATTCATTTGTTTCTCAAATCTATTTAGAAGTTGATCTATATACTCTTTTAGTCCCTGGAAGATTTGAGGAAAAGGTGCTAAAGGAGCAGTCATTTCTAGTGAAAGAATAAATGTCTTTTATGTGAGTAAAAAATTTTGAATCTAAATTCACAGAGTTTGGGGTAGGTCAGTAGCTGAAAAATGTGTATCATTCTGTCTACCATTTATGGAAATTACTTGAGGTATTATTTGCAATGTGAATACAGGATTTTGCTTTAATAATTTTAAAGCGTGAGAGAATAACCTCAGATTTTTAAAAGAAAACGTAATCTATGAATAATATTCTGTGAGTCTGATAAATTATAGCATTCAATTTTTCTTTATTTTCTGGGCCTCAGTTTCCAACTGTATAAAGGAAGAATTGTGTGATTTCTCAGCTTTTAATAAGGACATAATTAAAAATAATATCTCTACTTCTTTAAGTACTTAATCAGACTTGTATGAACTTTCTGGTTAATGTACAGATTAAAATTTAGTCTTAAGCTGTGTCATATTCAACATTACTTTGTTACCTACTTTAGATTTTTTTTTATTTTTTATTTTTTATTTATGATAGTCACAGAGAGAGAGAGAGAGAGAGGCAGAGACACAGGCAGAGGTAGAAGCAGGCTCCATGCACCGGGAGCCTGACGTGGGACCCAATCCCGGGTCTCCAGGATCGCGCCCTGGGCCAAAGGCAGGCGCCAAACCGCTGCGCCACCCAGGGATCCCCCTACTTTAGATTTTTAAAAAAATTTTATTCATTTTTTTAAAAGATTTTATTTATTTATTCATGAGAGACACAGAGAGAGAGAGAGAGAGGCAGAGACACAGGCAGAGGGAGAAGCAGGCTCCATGCAGGGAGCCTGATGTGGGACTCAGTCCCAGGTCTCCAGGATCACACCCTGGGCTGAAGGTGGTGCTAAACCACTGAGCTACCTGGGCTGCCCTCTATTTTAGATTTTAAGAAACATTTTATTTGGCAACAATATCAAACTTACAGAAAAATTGCAGTACGGTGTAAAAATCTCCTGTATATTCTTCACTTAGAGCCTCCATTCAAGTTTTACCCTTGCCTGCTGGCATCCTCTGTAGTGTAAGGTTCCAGGATCACACCCTACAATGAATTGTCATGTCTCCCTAGATTCTTTCAATCTGGAACAGCCCCCTCAGTTGTCCTCTGAGTTTCAGATCCTTTCTAAATGGAAGGTCACAGGTCAGTCACTTTGTGGAATGTCCCTCAATTTCAATTTTCGAAATGTTTCCTTATGATCAGGTTATGCAGTTTTTGGCAAAAATGTTACAGAAGCGATGCTACATTCCAATTGCATGGCTCATAACATTGATTTGTCCCCTCATTGGTGCTGTAAATTCTGACCACTTGATTACTAGGAGTCTCTACTGTGAAGTTGCTTTTTTTTTTTTCTTTGTATAATTAAGTGTTTTTAGTGGAAAATACTTTGAAACTATTTAAATACATATACCTTACCCCACTTTCACCCACAAGTTTTAGCATCCATTGATTTATCATGCTTGAATTAATTACCTGTATGATGGTTTCTAAGTGTGTTGTTTCTAATTCTGTCATTTCTTCCACATTTATTAGCTATTGTTATAAGCAGAGCTTTCTTTTCTCACCATTTATTTATTCATTTACTTACTTATATCAGTGTAGACTCATTGATTCCTATTTTATTTAATGGTTTATAATCTGTTATTGTCATTATTATTTTGCTGTTCAAATTGCCCCAGACTTGGCCTTAAGTTCCTCCTTCAAGCTGGCTTCTGTGTCCTTTTGACCTGTCTTCATCATTCTTTTAGCATTTCCTTACTTCTTGGGGCCAAAGAACGTTTTAGGTTCATTTTGTACTTTCTTTGCCCAGCCCTGGATTCAGCCATTTCCTTGAGTAGTCCTAGATCCTTTTAGTGTAAAGTGGAATTAGAAACCAAGATCAGAGTACTCAGTGTGTTTATTGCAATTGGGATGTTGCTGTTTCTAGGCCAGAGCTAAGGTACACACATCCTTTGCATCTATATTTATATATTCTGAGACTATAAGTTCATATTAGTAACTCCAATGCCATAGGGTTTGTCTCATTAATTGAGAAATATGGTTCTCATTATCACTAATATATTTACTCATTTGTTCAAACCTTTTTATATAGCTATTGACCTTGTCAGACTATTCCTGCTGCCCTGTTCCAACCCCATCTTCACAAGGGCTGTCATTACTAGCTGTAACCGGGCTTCCTTTACCCTGTGGTTCCAACACCATTTGTAAGAGGTGCCATTACTGAGTGAGCTGCCCAGGCTCCTTTTTTTCCCACAGCTTTGATGTCATTGTCCTGTAGGCCACCATTACTGCCCTAATGAGGTCTGTCTAATGAATTTTATTTTTTATTTATTTTTTAAAATTTTTAAAAGATTTATTTATTTATTTATGATAGACAGAGAGAGAGAGAAAGAGAAAGAGAGGCAGAGACACAGGAGGAGGGAGAAGCAGGCTCCATGCTGGGAGCCTGACGCGGGACTTGATCCCAGGACTCCAGGATCACGCCCTGAGCCAAAGGCAAGCGCCAAACCGCTGAGCCACCCAGGGATCCCCTGTCTAATGAATTTTAGACTAAAGAAGAGAAAAATGAAGGAAGGAAGAATGGGAGACAAAGGAGATTATAGATTAAAATAGATAACAGGGAGGGATGCCTGGGTGGCTCATTGGTTGAGTATCTGTCTTTGGCTCGGGTTGTGATCTCAGGGTCCTGGGATTGAGTACCACATCAGGCTCCCCACAGGAAGTCTGTTTCTCCCTTTATGTCTCTGCTTCTCTCTCTGTGTCTCTCATGAATAAATGGATAAGATCATAAAATAAAATAAAATAAAATAAAATAAAATAGATAATAGGGATTTTTAAAAAAGATTTATTTATTTATTTATTTATTTATTTATTTATTTATTTATTTATTTATTTATGATAGAGAGAGAGAGAGAGGCAGAGACACAGGCAGAGGGAGAAGCAGGCTCCATGCTGGGAGCCCCATGCGGGGCTCAATTCCGGGACTCCAGGATCACGCCCTGGGCCAAAGGCAGGCGCCAAACCGCTGAGCCACCCAGGGATCCCCCTGATAATAGGTATTTTAACAATCACTAAAGTTAGGATGCATGCCCATGGCTTGCTACTTATTCTTTACTAGTTTCTTTTAAGTTTCATATTAAAGTGTACTTTCACAGAAAATTAGCATAATATCTTTACGAAAGAAATATATACTTAAAATATTATTTTGAAAAGCACAATGAAAATGATTGCATGTAACCTGGATTTGGCATATGAAGTCACACATATATCTAATACAACAGATAAATGCAGCCTCCCACTATGAATATCTGAGAAGCAAATATAACATGGGCTCTGTCTTAAATTGCTTGATTTGTTGTTTGTATGACTGATTAAATTAATTAAACTCTGTGTTCCTTATTTTCCTCATCTGTAAAATGTGAATAGTGATTGTATTTATCTTTCAGAGTAACTTTGAGGAGTAAATGAGTTGATAAATGGAAAGTCCTTAGAATAATGTCTGATACTTAGTAAACACTACCATAATTGCTATTATTATTTGTATTGCCAGATACCTTTTTTATACAAATATTTGTTATTTGAATTTTTACTGTCAAATCTGTAACTTTAAAAGTTGCCCTCAGGGGGCACCTTGGTGGCTCAGTCTGTTAAGCATCTGCTATTGGCTCAGGTTATGATTTTACGGTCCTGGGTTGGGCTCTCTGCTTAGCAGGGAGCCTTCTATCTCTCCCTCTGCTTTCTTGTGCTTGCCCTTTCTCTCATTTTCTGTCAAATAAGTAAATAAAATTTTAAAAAAAAAGTTGCTGTCACAAACCTCTGAACTTTATTTGCAATATTTTTTTCCTACATGAATTAGTGATTAAATGTTCTCCTTTTTCTGCTCCTACATTAGACATTCTCTTGAAAATTAATCTAGGTCCCTCATCCCTACAACTCTGCTTTGTTTTTACCCATTTTATTCTGCTTGTGCATAAATATCTTACCTAAATTCTGGGGACTTTGTAGAATCTAGAACTTCAGAAGACCACATAGCAGTTCTTTTTGTTGTGGGTCTTGACTTGGCTTGTGAAAATTGACCTTGTGAAAATTGCTTGATCCTCAGTTTTCTTCAACTATAAAATGGAACTACATAGTGTTACCTCATAGAGCTTGTGAAAATTGCTTGATCCTCAGTTTTCTTCAACTATAAAATGGAACTACATAGTGTTACCTCATAGAGCTAGTAGGAAATTTAATTAACTAATTAATTAAATTTAGATCTAACGCTATATTAATTTCAGGTATACAACATAATGGTTGAATATTTGTATATATAATGAAATGATCACCATCATAAGTCTAGTTAATATCCATCACCACACATAATTACAATTTTTTTCTTGTGATGAAAACTTCTAAAATTTGCAGTCTAAGCAACTTTCCAATTTACAGTATGGTATTGTTAACTATAATCACAGTATTGAACATTGTATTCCCATGATCTATTTATTTAATAACTGGAAGTTTATACTTTTTAATCCTCTTCAATCATTTCTCTTACCCTACCACCCCCAGTTCTTGCAACTACCAATCTATCCTCTGTATCTATGAGTTCATTTTTTTTGTTTGTTTTTTGGTTTTAGATTCCACATATAAGTGAGACCATTAAGATTTGTCTTTTTCTCATCTGACTTATTTCACTGAGCATAATGTCCTCAAGTTCTATCCAAGTTGTTACAAATGGCAAAATTTAACATTATTTTTTATGGCTGAATAATATTCCATGTGTATATATATCACACCTTCTTTATCCATTTATCTAACAATGGACACTTGAGTTGCTTCCATATCTTGGCTATTGTAGATAATGTGCAATGAACACAGGGGTGCAGAGACCTTTGCAAATTAGTATTTTCATTTTCTTCAGTTAAATACCCAGAAGTGGAATTGCTGGGTCATATGGTATTTCTATTTTTAATGTTTTGAGGAAACTCTATATTGTTTTCTACAGTGACTGCTCTAATTTACATTTCCATCAGTAGTGCACAGGGTTCTCTTTCCTCTACATCCTTGCTGACAGTTATTTCTTACCTTTTTGATGATAGTCATTCTGACTCATGTGAGATGATATCTCATTATGGTTTTGATTTGCATTTCCCTGATAGTGATGTTAAGCACCTTTTTTATGTATCTGTTAGCTAGCTGTATGTCTTCTCTGGAAAAATATCTATTCAGACCTGTTTATTCATTTTTATATCATATTGTTCTTTTGCTATTGATTTGCATGAGTTCTTTATGTATTATAGGTATTAGCCCTATATAAAATATATGATTTGCAAATATTTTCTCCCATTTGGTGATAGTTTGCCTTTTTATTTTGTTGGTAGTTTCCTTTACTGTGCAGAAACTTTTTAGTTTATTTTGCTTTTGTTGTCTTTGCTTTTGATTTCAAATCTAAAAAATCATTGCTAAGATTGATATCAAGGAGCTTACTGCCTATATTTTCTCCTAAGGGGTCTATATAATGTTTAACATTAAATCTGACCCATTCTGAGTTAGTTTTTATTTATGGTTTAAGACAGTAGTTCAGTTTCATTCTTTTGCATGTGGCTGTCCAGTTTTCTCAACATCATTTTTTGAAGCCTGTCCTTTCTTCATTGTATATTTTTAGCTTCTTTGTTATAAATTAATTGAGCAGATGTATGTGGATTTATTTCTAGCCTATCTCTTCTCTTCTATTGCTCTATGTATATTATGTGTCATTTAAGTGAGACAATTTGATAAAGCACTTAGCACAATGTTCAAAAAATGTTAGCAATAATTATGATTAGGATACTAAACTGGAGGAGTTGATTCTGGCTTTCTTTATTTTGAGTTTCTTTTTTCTCCTTGGATATCTTTCTTCCAGATCTTTTTTTTTTTCTTTCTTCCAGATCTTAAATATTAGTTCTAGTGCTAAGAAAAATGAGTATATGAGCTTCAAAAAGTTATTGGTTACTGTCTGCAGAAAAAACTAAGATTTTGGATTTTTAGAGCAATATGTGAATTTAGGATTGTGGAGTCCAAGACTGACAACTCTTGAAAGCCATTATAATTTTTTTCTTTTTTAACGATCTTATTTATTTATTTGAGAGAGAGTGCACATAGTGGGGGTGGGGTGCAGAGGGACGAATAGACTCCCCACTGAGCAGGGAGCATGACACAGGGGCTCCATCCCAGGACCCTGGAATTATGTCCTGAGCTGAAGGCAGATACTTAACCAACTGAGCCTCCCAGGTGCCCCCAGCCAGTAAAATGTTTTTAAGAGGGTAAAATCTGGAGCCAGACAGCCTGGGTTTCAGTCCTAGTTCTTCTGCTCACTAGTTGTGTGACTTTGGGCAAGTTTCTTAACCTCTCTTTGTTATATAGTTATTTCATAAGATTGTTGTGAGAATTCAGTAAGTTAAAATATGTAAAAGTACTTAGACTGGGGCCTAGCCCTTAGTGAGTACCATATACATGTTAGCTATTCAACTATTAATCTTTAGTGGCCTTTCCATTAACATGGGGGTTTTCCGTGATCATAATCAAATTGTACTTATTTCCAGTTATTTCAATGTTCAATTCCTTTATATTTAGAAAATTAAAATTTTATAGTATGTGTATTATATATATTTTATAATGACATACATATTATAATCATTTATATAATAATTTTTTTTACTTATCCATTTTACTGATATAAAATGATTGATTGCAGTGTGGGAGAAACTTTTTCTCTTTAGCCTCTATCTATATGAACAAGTGAGATGGGAGTAGAACCAAAGGACATCACTGATGTGATTCATTGGAAGGTGTCTAGAGGGCTGAGAAACATGATAGATCTCTCTCCTCTTCATGTGACTCAGATGCTTAAACAGGCATAGAGAACTGAGTCAACTGAATGTTTTGGCTCAGTCCACTTTGTGGCATAAAACCCCACACAGTCTCTTAAATCTCTGGTGCTTTTTTCTTCTGGTTAGTGCACTTGAGGTTAGAGTTTTATATTTTAGACTCAAAATCACTAGGAAAAGAGACTCAAAGTCACTAGCAAAAGAAATTATTTTTTGAATGGGTATCACAATATTTTGGTATATACCTATTTTTTAAAAAAAGTTATTTGTTTGTTTTAGATAAATTGGGCCGGTACAGATATGGCTTTGAATAAAATAGCTCTTTAAAACATAGAACATAATTAATATCAATTCATATTTTTTAAAAAGGCAGCATGGAATGGTAAAAAAATTCATTCATGAAACAAATATCTTTTAAGCTTCTAATAAATTTCAGCCAACTGTGCTGAGTGAAGAGAAAGTATTTGTACACATACACATTGTCGCCCCCTCCTGCTCCTGATGAATATATTTCTTCACTTATAACTTATATCTGGTGGGGATACAGATGTTAATGTAAGAATCATATAAGTAAAAGAATACTTATAACTGGGGTAAGACCATGGTATTGGAGAGTGTATTGTATGGTAGGAGAAGCCTGAGAAGGCTTCCTGGAGGCAGTGGCACTTGAACTGAGATCTGAAGGATGAGAGAGAATAACACTGAGGAGCAGTCAGGGAGTTAAGAAAGGAGATTATTCCAGACAGGAGCATCTGTATAAGTTTGAGGCAGGAGAGAGAGCATGGATTGTCTAAAGAGCCCAAAGAAGGTGAGAGTTGTCAGAGTTCAGAGGCAAGGAAGAAGTAGTGAAATAATGAGGTTATAGAGTTAGTTAAGTAGGAGCCCGGAGCAATTAGGGCTTTGTGGGCCATGTTAAGTGGGCTTTGTGGGCCATGTTAAGTACTGTGTTGTCCCAAGTTGGATGGGTGAGAGAAACTTAGGATGTTGAGAGAAGCTTAGGCTATGGATTCTGGTAGATGGAAAGAAATAAAGAAATGCAAAAAAAAAAAAAAAAAGAGCTAATAATTATGGCTATAATTTTAATACTCTCAAGGTATAAAAAATGCAATTCAGTATAAGCCTGTTATTCACAAGAGAATTACAGAATTTACTAAAGATCAGTTTAAAGTATACTGCAGGTGGTATGAGTTGGTAATAGGACACCAATATAAAGTTATATGATGAGTATATCTCTCAATCCTGGCAGTGTGTCTCTATGACTGTATATATATATCCTCATTTGGAGGTAGGGCTGAACTTTCAATCTGTGGCTTTTCATGAATGTGAGGTCACATTCTGGTCTCTGAGACAGGTTGTGAATAAGAAACTATTGACATGTCACACACAAGGGAAAGTGATGCAACCAGATGTGAATATTAAAAAAACCACTCAATATAAATGGACCCGACTTTAGAGGAGCCAGTGAGAATTTAGAGAGATCACTTAGGAGACTATTGCAGTGATCCTGACAGGAGATGCCAGTGGTCTGTAGTGGGTGATGGCAGTGGAGCCAGAAAGACATAAATGGCTTGATTGATCTTGTTTAGGGTGAACTATAGAGAAAAATCACAATTTGGACTTCACAGCACTGATATTCCCATATTTCTGCTAGAATTAGGGAATTTGACTGAAAGATAAACAAAAATCACTAAATTACACCAATATAGTGTAATTCTCCCCCCCCACATATAAATATATTTTCATGTTTATATATCTGGATATATTTTAAACATTTCATTTTCCAAACAATTATTTACATATATAAATAATCACTTGGGTATGGAAATAACACAATTTGCACATGTCATTACTAACACATACTAACATTTCGGCTTTGTTTTAATGCAGAAATTAAACAAAATTTGCCAACAAACACTTATTGAGCACCTACTATGTGCCAGGTAATAACAGGTTTTAGCTTATGATCTATAAATTTGTATTCCCACCCCCATAATTTTATAACATGTATGATAATTTTAAAAGATTTAAACCATTTCAATTTCATTTTAAATTGCTTGGAGGTTAAAATATTAAAAATGTAAGAGGAAAAAGAAGTTGCATTTTTTAGTTCTTGACTATTGTATGCCAGATGTCCTAAATGTTTTAGGAATCCTTTCGCCTTTTCACCCTACCTTCCCACTGTGTGCCCAGAATAATTGATTATCCATGTGTGATCCTACAAGCGTTGCACCAAAAAGGGCAGAAAACAATGGACAAAGATAATGAGATTTCACATTTTGCCCTGCCTACCTCTTTCTTTCAAACTAATCTAAGTTAATAAAACTTCCCATGAAAGCCTTTGAAATTTCATCATAGGGTTTGTGAAAGAGGTGAAAGTTGACCTAGAAGTGCTTGACCTATAACTTGGCAGCTACTGGAAGTCTAGCCTCATAATTCAGAGGTCCAGTGACAGCTTTGCCTATAAACTCAAGTCTTCATTTCATCGACATTTTCAGGTTTAGTCTCCTTGAAAATGCTAACAAAAGTGAAGCATATCATTTCTCTGCTTGGGATAGCAATGTGATGTTTATGGAACCATTTGCTGTCTCAGGGGTAATCTCCCGGATAATTTGGATTAACCTTATCGGGTCTCTAGATACCACATTACCTGGGGTGGATGATCTCCAGAATAACCTTTCCAAGATCCTAAAGTTTTAACCCCAGTACCATGTTTTATCAAAAAACTTTCAACAGAAATTTATTGAAAACTATTTGACCAGGCTTACTTCAACTCTTTTGGTCTGAAGTGGCCTTCAGTCAGGCAAGAAAACATAATATCTTCTGTGAATAATTCTAATTAGAAAGTAGGGCAACCTGACATTTTCCTCTGTTTACTTTTTCCACAAGACAGTTGTTATGTATCAAAGTGCTTCTCTCCTCCTATTTGTCCAGGTTTTGAAATTGGTTACCTGGAAAAACGGAGAGTAGTGCTTTTGTTAGTTTATTTGCTGGTAGAGAGAATTTACTTAAAAGAGTGAAGAACTTTCCCCAAGGAAGAATTTGTCTTTTGGACAGGCAACCAAAAAAATCATTTATGTGTATTAATCAAAAGTCCTTCTGGATTTTTTTTTTTTTTTAAGGAAGGAGAAAAGTTATATGGCATCTGAAGCTGGGATCAACCCTGAAATTCTTCATCCTAATAAAGCTTGCTTTTGTTAGATCTAATTATGTTCATAATTACTTTTTTATATTATAAAGCTAGAGCTTATACAGTGCAAGACTATGAATTTCACTGCCTCAAAACTGAAAAATAGAAATTACAACTAATTTATTTTTTATTTTTTTGCTTTTTAGAAAGTGCAGGCTCAGGTGAGGCTTATACTGGATTGCATTTTTTTATACCTTGAGAGTATTAAAATTCACTACAATTTTTCTGGAAAATATTCATCCCATTTGAATCAGTTTAAAGAGGTAGACAGAGTAGCAGTGGCTAATAAAATTAATATCATATCTCTAGCTATTATAGATTGCAGTCTCAGTTGAAAGGGATAATAGAAGAAAAAAAAATCACATTTCATTCTTCATGTTGAAACCTGGCCTGTGCTTCTGAAAAAGAAGGTATCTATATGCCTCTACCCAATGCTCATTTTTTTCTAAAATTCGTCTGATTAAGGTGCATTTAAACATAGAGTGAAGAAAAGTATTGATATTGTGCTCAAAAAAGATCTTATTGCTGAAATTACTTTATAAAATAGCTTGAACTGATCAAGTTATGAGATCAAACAGTTTAACCTTAGAAGGGACAGGTAAAACACTTCAAAATAATGATAGTTTCTGTTTCCCTGAGGGTTTCCTTTGTGCTAGATGCTTTGCATGTACAGTCTCATTAATCCTGACAACACTGTAAACTATGTATTATTATTTCCATTTTATAAAGCAGGAAAACTGAGACTCAAGAGGTTAAGATACCTGCCCGAGCTCACCTATCTGGGTTGAGATTCTGCAGTGAAGGAGCTGCCATTGTAACCCCGTCTGTCTCTGATTCCCATGCTCTTTCCACTATGTATCGTGCCTACAAAATGCTTGGTTACTTCCTGCTGTATCTTCTTGAGAATAAAACTGGAGAGGTTAGTGGGAAAGGCCAGAATATGGGGATGGGGAATGGAAGTGATTATGGGTGCAGTGGTGTTTTCACTGGAGAGTTCCATATTTGGATAATAATGTGTAGAGCTGTAGCCAGGCAATTAGAGGATGAGCCAGTTAAGCTAGCTAGAGGAATTTCCATTGAGCTGGGAGCACAGTTTATTAGAAAGATTAATTTAAAGACTGGTTGGACCATTTCCTTGTCTCAGACAAATGGAATAATGGAAAGAAATTTTGCATTCCAACAACAGAACAATTCCCTGCTAAAACTGGAGTGTGATATTAAAATAAATAATAATAGGGGATCCCTGGGTGGCGCAGCGGTTTAGCACCTGCCTTCGGCCCAGGGCGTGATCCTGGAGACCCGGGATCGAGTCCCACATCGGGCTCCCGGTGCATGGAGCCTGCTTCTCCCTCTGCCTGTGTCTCTGCCTCTCTCTCTCTCTCTCTCACTGTGTGCCTATCATAAATAAGAAATAAAAAAAATAATAAATAAAAATAAATAAATAAATAAAAAGAAATATGTTAAAAAAAAATAAAATAAAATAAATAATAATAATAATGATAGTTACCATTTATGGGACTCATCCTAAGCACAAAGCTTTTTAAAATTGCATTATTTTTAACCTTGCAACCCCCTTGTAATGTAGGTTTTATTATTTTTGTTGTACAGTTGGGGGAAAAACAAAGAAATAAAGTATTGAGGAGGTTCTTCTAGGCTGAATTATAGGTTCTTCTTGATCTCTGGAGTCTGCATTCTTTTTCTCCAAGGAAAATATTGACACACTTCCTTATCCATTGCACAATAATATATGATCTGAGAAGAAAAGCTTTAAAAATACATTTTAAAAGTGACCAGTTTTGCATATCTAATGGGAGGTACTGATAAGGACACTAGCATGTTAGTTGGGATAGAGTAGATCTCAGAGAGTAGAAAACTTTTCCTGACTTGACTTTGGTTCCTTAAGCTAGTGTGGTCCAGGAACAGTGGTGAAAAAGTGGTGGACCACTTTTGCTTCGAAATAGCTGAACAGTCTGAGACAAGTCATGTAACCTTGTGGGTCCCAATTTTCATGTCTTTCTTTTTTATTTTTATTATTATTATTTTTATTGAAGTTCGATTTCCCAACATGCTCATTCCATCAAGTGCCCTCCTCAGTGCCAGTCACCTAGTTACCCCATCCCCCCACCTGCCTCCCCTTCTGCTACCCTTTTACCTGTCCCAGGGTTAGGGTCTCTCATGTTTTGTCACCCTCTCTAATTTTTCCTACTCATTTTCATGTCTTTCTTGTTTTAGTCTCAGCTTCTAGTTCAGTGCTTGGCACATGGTAGGAATGAAAATGATACATGATATAAATGAAGAAGCTCGGATTGCTAATTTTTTGGTTTCTTTCAGTTCTAAATTCTATTATTCAGGCATAGTAACTTTGGTTTCTTTATTTTTTCAAGAAGGAAAATTGTGCCAATCTATTTTGCAAGGTTATCAAGGGAATTAACTAGTATATTTTCCAAGTTATGGAGGTCCTACAGAAAAAGATGAGAATGATTTTCCATTATTAATGGAATAATGATTTTCCATTATTAATATTTTTCATTGATCCAATGTCAGAAATATATCAAGTACTATAGAGAAAATTGAACTTTCCCAGCAAATACATAATCTGAATACACTAGTAATGGCACTAGTATTAGTGACTGAGTTTAAAATGACTTCATGCCAATGTTTGAGAAAATCTGGTCACATATATTGTTGTATAGGAAAGTCAGACTGGCATCAGCCCAGATATTGCTAGAAGGAAGATAATTCTTTAAAAGTTTGTTCTATTAGTGGGACTTTTGCATTGCTTCTTGTCTTTGTGGTTTGGAATAGTAGCACCACTACGTGGTCTCATAAAATATGGAAGCCAGGTGCTTTGTGCTCTAGGCCTGGTAATTTGCCATGTGAAGATCAATCATTGATCCTGATTTTCAATTTATTCATTTTTGAAAAGTTGATAGTAAAGTTTACGCCATCAGTTTACTGTGGAGATTGATAATGACTATAGAATAATCTGAGAAAGTTCTTTTTCTATGGCAAGTATATGGATATTACATATTTGCCAAGCCTCTGAAAGATCAGAATAAATTAGAAGCTCATATTTACTAAAATGTTCCATGTGGAACTTGGACCACATGATTTTATCACTCACTTTTCTATCCTAAAAGCCTTATAAGCAAAAGAAAAGGAAAGGGAAATAAGGGGAAGACTATTTCTCTGCTGGCTATGAGAAGTGTGTCATTTACAAAATCTCTTGAAAGCATGGCATTTTCTTCAACCACAAGAGTGGACTATTTGTAAAAGTGTTAGTGGATTTCCCAGATTTGTACTAATAACATACAGTGATTCCAAGTTGCCATTTATACCTTACACTTTACTAGTAGAGAAACTGAATCAACAAAAATAATGTTATATGGGAAAAATAGAAGAGTCAGACATTGGGTAATGATTTTCCATTAATTTTAAAAATTGATTTATTCATTTCTTTATTTGTTTATACATTTATTCATTTAACCATTATTAAGTTCCCACTCCTGAGCTAGGTGATTAGAATAAAAAGATAACTAATCTCATGTTTTTTCATTTAATTTATTCCTTTTTCATTAAACTTTAATAAATAACTTATGAAAGTTAAAAATAGACTATCTTGATATTTCTGTTATATTAACAGAATATGCACATTTCTTATTTATGAAGAAATTTATTCTCTACCAGAGATCCCTGCAAATGGGGGGAAAGCCTTGAGTACTCTGAAATACCTGTAATGAGAAATATACACAAATTAAGAAATAAACAATAAGCTATTAACACAAAGGTAGGGTGGTTGGTAGAGACTCTCCGCATTGCAAACAAAAGAATCTTTTAATACTAAAGCATGAGTTATGTGACTACTGACTACTGATTCTCCTCAAATATTTAAAGATGTGAGCCATGAGAATATTTTAGACTAATCCTTTAGAGAGAACCTTCTTTTATTTGATAATTGGCTTAAGAAAATAGAAAAAAAGGATTGACTCTAGCTGAGAAACCAAGACCTTCATGTGAGTGAGTCCCTGATCCAGGGACTCAAATGATGTCAGTAAAGTTGTCTTTCTGTCTTTCAGCTCTGCTTCTCTGTATTGGCCCCAATTTTATGAGTAGGCTCTTCCCTCATGGTGATAAAATAGCTGTTGGTAGTTCTAGGTTTATGTTCTATTTTGCCAACAATTCAAAGGTAAGAATTTTTTTTCCCCCAATAGTTGCAACCAAAGTATAAGAATTGAGTTTCATTGGCTCCAGTTTATCTGTCTTGGGTCACATGTCCATCCTTGGAGAGGGTTAGTGTCATTCTCATCCAAAACTCATGAGCTGAAATGAGGAATATCAGACTTCTGATACTAGAAGAAGAGGACATAAAGACAGATGTTCATCACATTATTTTTAGCAATATGTAGTGTCTAGAAAGATCCTATCTGTTCTCTGCCTTATATCGTAGCAGAGGGTTCCATAGTCAGCTGCCTTTCTCTCAACTCAGTGCACAAATTTTTCCCTATCTTACACATTTGGGTTTGCTCATTAGTCTCTTTATGAGATCATGGTTTACAACCAGAGATTTTCAGACTGTGAACTCCTTCCTTAAGTGGAGAATGTTTCCATTTATAGCAGAAAAATTGCTCCATGCTATTTGGCCATATGGCCTGCCTTCGTGAGAAGACATGTATTCTTATGTCATCAAAATCCCTTGATATTGATATAAAATCAACTTTTATAGAGCAGGATACGTATTTTGTGTCCTCTTTACAAAGAGAATTTAATACTGCCTATCCTCAAAGAAAAAGTATCATGAAGTTGTATAAATTACATTAGAAATCATTTTTCATTTGAAAATTAAATTTTGCATCCGACTGGATGGTTGTACTTAATCTAATGGATTTCTGAGTGTTTAAAATAGTAACATCTGCCTGTAGACTCATAAAGGAATCTATACATCATAACAATCAGAACAGTATGAAACTTTTAAGTTTAACTTTCCAGGAGGATGTCAGATCAGTATGCTCCATTAAAGAATATATAAGGAATTATTCAGTGAAGTTTCATTATATTGCTGACCCCCTCAGTAATTTATTTCTGTTTGAATTTCTGCTATCCCAAAGACTAAAACTCTTTAAACTAGCCCTTGTTATAGTGTGAGACACTCAAGATTAAAAAAATTCCTAAGCCCCATTATTTAATTTTAACTAAAAAATGCTTATTGCAGGGTGGTAGGAACTGAGCTAGATTCCTAGTGTATCAATAAACCATAAATGAAGAGGAAGAAAAACTGTAGAGGACTTAAATAGAGCATAACAGGCACAGACATTCCAAAACATGTAACACAGAAATAATTGCAACACAATATAAGGTAATACTCAAAGTAGTATGAATTCCATACTCTGAAATAAAGCATAAAATATCTGAAGCATACATACTAGCTGGACTTCTAGAATTACTGAGGAGTCTATTAAGTCTTGGATGCAGGAAATAGGAACCTCAGAAAGTTTACTTTTGTTTATAAGATTTATTCTTAGCAAGTGGGTGGGTGGGCAAGTACCCATTTTTCCCCTTGATTCGCACATAGATTTGGCCCTTAGTTTAATCTCTCCAGTATGAAAAATGATCCCTAGTTTAGATCAATAAAAATTTCTGCTTTGAAGTAATCTGGACAACCTTACTATATAAACTCCCTAAAAGAAAGGAATCTATAACTGACACAAATTCCAAAAGACTGCTTGGAACTTTCATGAATGAGAACTGTGATTTAAGAAAAACCACGAGTAACACCTTCCCTAAGGGAACTGATTTTGTGAGTCTGAAACTATGTCTTGTGTTGAATTGTCTTACAGGGACAACTTTGTCAGCAAATTTTGCCTCAAATCTATTGCAATGTTTTCTATTTTGTTTTTCAATGGAATAGATTTTAGGAAGTGACTGCTAGTGCTCCTTATCATAAAGAATGATCAATTATAGGATATTATTTCCCTTTTTCAGTTTTATTTCCTTTTCATTTGACTTTTTAAAAATCATCTTGTGCTTTTTACAATGTGTGCTTTATGTGTGTGTGTGTGTGTGTGTGTGTGTGTGTGCGTGTATGTGTGGTAATACTGCAGACATTCTGAGTTCTGGACTATGCAACATTCCAACCAACAACGCAGTACTGATGTGTTAATGAATATAAATGTTATTATTATTGCATATATAATAATTATCATTTTCATCATTTAAAAAATTTGAAAATATTTATTAACTGACCAGATTTCAAAAATAATCATGGTCAATACTGTAATTCATCCTTCTAATAAGCCTGTTGATCTGGTCTTCTCTGTTGCTAGCATCTCCACTTTCTACAAAATGGGTGGTCTCTTTTATCATTCCCCTCATTCCCCTCATGGAGAAGATAATTTCAAGGGCCATAAAAAGTTGTTTGCTCTTTGAAATGTTTTCCAGCAGTATGAATCTCATGAATCAGACCTCCATGCAGATGATGCCATATTTACCAAGAGATTGGGCAATCAATGTGTTACCTGTCAGGGCAATTCACCTCTTGTTGATTTTGCTGTAACCATGCTTATAGATTAATTCACTCACCACTCCAGGGTTGGGTCCCCCCATGCTATATGTGGTTCCACAATCCTTACCATGTTAACTGAAGCCTTGTTGAGCTTAACAAAAGTGCCATTGAAGATCTGGTGAAGCCAAAAAAGCTGCAAAACCTTTCAAACCTTTGGGCTCGTCCCACTGATGCCTCTGATCCTGATAACAAATGCCAGTTTAGGTTCTGCAGGTACATAGAATTTGCCAGCTTTTCTTTCCATCCTCACCCTTTGAATCTCAGTTCTGTATATCTGCCTATATTCTTTGTGGTAATGCTTAGCTTTTTCACAGATAAGCTTCCTCCTTGCCTTTCAAAGCATCTTTTGAGCAAACTTCTTTCTCAGACACTTTCTTGATCTTCAACTCTGAGAAATTCCTTCACTTTTTCTTAAGGATTTGTGGCACAGCAGGAACCTTCTTTTTCTTTTCTCCTGCACCCTCCATGGTTCCAGCTGGAAAAGAGAACTATTTTCACCATTTTTAATGTGCTATGCATTATGCTAATAACTAACTTTCAAAATAAATTCAAGAGGCAAATATTTATATACATATTTATATATATTTATCTCATTTTATAGGCTAGATGATTAAGGCTTGGATAATTTAGATTAAAACTTGGGTAAGTATTATGTTAGCTACAGAATTTTTGTAGATGCCTTTTATCAGGTTGAGGAAGTTCTCTTCTGTTCCTATTGTGCAGAGAGTTTTAATCATGAATGGATGTTGACTCCCATTAAAGGCTTCCTTTTTTCATTAATTGAGATTATCTATGTTTTAAAAAAATTCTTTTTTTCTTTTAAAGTTTTTATTTACTTATTCATTCATGAGAGACAGAGAGAGAGAGAGAGAGAGAGAGAGAGAGGCAGAGACACAGGCAGAGGGAGAAGCAGGCTCCATGCAGGGAGCCCGACATGGGACTTGATCCCAGGGCCCCAGGATCAGCCCCGGGCTGAAGGCGGCGCTAAACCACTGAACCACCTGGGCTGCCCTAAAAAAATTCTTAATAGTGAATTAAATTGATTGATTTTTAAATATTGAACCAGCTTTGTATTCCTTGGATAAGCTCCATTTTGCTCATAATTTATTATATTTTTATATGTTGAATATAATTTGCTAGAATTTTATTGAGGATTTAGACATTTGTGGTCATAAGGATATTGATCTGTAGTTTCTTACAATGTCTTATTTCTAGTTTCAGTATCAGTGTGATGCTGGCTTATAAAATAAGTTGGGAAGTGTTTTCTCAATACATATTCTGGAAGAGATAGCATGAAATTGGTACTATTTTCTCCTATAAGTGTTTGGTAGTAATCTCCAGTGAAGCCATCTGGGCCTAGAGTTTTCTTTGTGGGAAGGTTTTCAAGTTCTTTAATAGATATAGGGATATTCAGGTCATTTATTTCATTTTTCAGTGAGTTTTATTGATTTCTGTTTTTCAAGGCACTGACCCATTTGATCTAAGTTGTTGAATTTATGAGCATAGAGTTGTTTGTTGTATTTTCTTATTATCCTTTTAATGTCTGCAGGATCTTTTGTTCATGCTATTGGTGTTATATGTCTTCTCTTTTTTCATTGTCAGTTTGTCTAGAGGTTTACAAATATGATTGATCTTTTCAAAGAATCATGTTTTAGTTTGATCAAATTTCTTATTAAAATTTTGTTGATTTCTGTTCTCATATTTGTCTTTTCCTTGTCTCTATCTGTTTGGGTTTACTTTGTTCTTCCTTTTCCACTTTCTTTCATTATTGAGATTTTTTTTTTAACATAAGATATAATGTAATAAACTTCTCTTTAAGAACTCTTAACTGCATGCTGCAAATTTTGGTATCTTATAGTTTCATTTTCAGTCAAAATATTTTCTTTTTTTTAGTAGATTTTTAAAAAAGATTTTATTTATTTATTCACGAGAGACACAGAGAGAAAGAGAGGCAGAGACACAGGCAGAAGGAGAAGAAGCAGGCTCCATGCAGGGAGCCCGACATGGGACTCAATCCTGGGTCTCCAGGATCACACCCTGAGCCAGAGGTGGTGCTAAACCGCGCTGAGCCACCCAGGCTGACCAGTCAAAATATTTTCTAATTTCCCCTAAGACTTCCTCTTTGATTGATGGCTTATTTAGAAGTGTCTTGTCTCCATTTTACAAATTGGAAATTTTTCAGTTATATTTGTTTTGATATCTAGTTTAATATCTAGTTAATTATGGTCCAAGAACATACTTTGTAAGATTTCTATCCTTTTAACTTTGTTATTATCTTAAATTATCTTATTTTTTTCTTTAGCTGAAAATGTCCTTATTTTGTCATCATTCATGCAGGATATTTTTACTGGAGGTAGAACTAAACATTTCTTTTTTTCAATGCTTTAAACATGTCCTGTTGTCTTTGGGCTTCCATGTCTTTTAATGAGAATTCTGCAGTCAAAATTTTGTTCTCCTACATATAGTATGTCATTTTTCTTGTCTGCTTTCAAGATTTAAAAAATTTAACTTTGTTGTATAGTTATTTGGTTGCTATGTGTCTGTGCAAGCTTTTATTTGAATTTATGCTGTTTAGGGTTTGCTGAGCTTCATGAATCTCTAAATTTATGACTTCAACAAATTACTCCAAATATTTCTTTCTATATCAGTCTCTTTCTTCTCTCATTCTGGGACTTAAATGACAAAATAAGAGAACAACAAATAAGAATAAGTGGTGTCTCCCATACTCTTCAACTCACTGTGATCCCTCTTCCTTCACCTCTTCCCAGAAAGATAGGTTTTCTCAGAGGTTTTGTTGCCTATATCCACTGCTCAGTTTTGCCCTGGGGTCACCCCTGGGTCAAAGCTAGATGATAAAGGAGGAAATCAGATGGCAAAACTCACCCCTATTATACATCATTCTTTAAGCCTTGGCTCCCTTGTGCAATTTGGCTCCAGTTCTTAATTTTTCACAGTTCCCTTGTAGTTGCCTTTTAATTTGTATAGAGTTTGGAGTTTCAATGGTAGGAGAGAGAGCTGCAGTAGCGTTACTCCATTTTGGCTGGAATTGTCACTTTTGATTTTTAAAAATTTACATCTTGCAGCTGCTTCTATATCAACACATACAGATTTGCTTGTTCATTTTAAAGTGACAGAGTACTCCCTTTTATGAATATATCATTGTTTAAGAAGTTGTTTATATATTTTTTGCTATTAGCAAAGCTGAGACAACATTTTAAACATATGTTTTGGGATATTTTGGTGAGTATATC